>NC_079220.1:47659685-47805709 GCF_029633865.1 Lampris incognitus | reverse complement strand
GAGTGTAAATTTAGAAATTTTGATCAGTGGAGATTTAAAAAGCCAAATGTAAGTCATACAGTCTGATGACTTATCCACTTTCCAACCATTAAGTGTTTTGGAGTGTGAAAGGCAGACTGATAAACTAGGGGCAAAGAGAAAAAGAAGGGACACTGAACAAAGCGCCTTTTCTTCATTTAATCTACTTTCTTGGACCCTCTCCACAAAGCGCCATTGTTCTTTAAAGTGATATTTTCTATGCTATGAGCTCATCCCTTGGCACTCATTTTTCTCAGCAACCGACAGTTTTGCAAGACGCACACACACACACATCTTCCCTCAGAAAAGCAATGACAGTCTGTTGCCATGCAGACGCAACAAGGTCACAACACAGAGACACTCTCGGTATGATCTGTCAACCAGCACAAAGAGTTGAATAAGTCCATCGAAATAAGGATGGCGTTCATACAACATGACTGTACACCTCTGAGGCCGTTCTGCCCTGAAACGCATATTGGCCAGTTCAGACCACGGTGACAGCTGTGCAGCTGTGATAGTGGTTATTTATATTGATATTAGTGACATGTGCTGGCAGCTGGAGCATCACTCCTACACTGACAGATGTATTGTGGACATAAAAAAAAATGCAAAATAGAACTTAAAAAAATGCAGCCTCAACAGTCTGGACTTAATTAAAACATCTTGATTACGGCTGTATTTATTCGAGCTCGGTGGACAGCTCCCAGTCCAGCCCGCTTTCATCTATAATGGGCATCGCCGGTCTCCCAGCCCACGCAACCCAACCTCCTGGTGTTCAACCTGCCATGACACACATCACCCCTCTTGGTGTCCTTACTAAGATAGCTAACCAAGCAAAACCGTAATAGCGATTTGTGGCATTGCCTGGCTAATTTGTATTTTGAATTACCCTATTACTTGTGTTACTATTGGTGCTCTACCTGCTGTGCACTTACACTAACTGCTCTTGACTTGACATCGGCTATGAGACGATGACTATTTGGTGCTCTGAGATGCATGCGGGTTGACACACGAATGAATCCATGCTAATTTCCTAACTCACGTGTGAGTCACTTTGGCTAAACGTATTTCCTGAATCAGAAAATGCAAAATATTTACTAATCATTTCTATGGATTAGAAAGAATTCAACATAAAGATAAATCTGACAGAATGATCTTCCTTCCTGTTGTCCATAGAGTCCAACCATCTGTGGTTGGACTCTATTCATGCAGCCTAAGGATATAAAGTCATTCTCTACCAATAGTCATGCCAGCTGATGGTTTCCTCACAGAGGAAGTAGGACTCTGTAGACCACCATGTATAGTTCAGAGGGGAGAATGGGAAAACCCTGTGCACAGACACTGAAGTAACAATCTAAGGAAATGAGGGAAAAGAATAATGGTATTTACCTTTTTGCAGGATCTGGTTAAAACTGCAAACACGTTTTTTAAAACGGACCTAATCTGTGGGGTCAAATTTTGCTTGAGATTTGCCTGAAAAATAATCTGATGCAAAAACAAATCCTGTGCCATATTAAAGTGAGCATTCACATGTAACGCCAATTTCGATAACATGCAAAAGTATTCATCAGTGCCCTGACCCAATGTAGTTACTCAACCATCATGAATCTACTGACCAATTTCACAAGCAGCATCATTTCCTGGTCCTGGGTTCGAACCCCGGGGTTGTCCAACCTTGCGGGTCATCCCAGGTCGTCCTCAGTGTGGAGTTTGCATGTTCTCCCCGTGTCTGCGGTGGGTTTTCTCCGGGTGCTGCGGTTTCCCCCACCGTCAAAGAAACATGCATGTTAGGGTAATACTCCTGTCTGTGTCCCTGACCGAGGCATGGCAAGACAAATTGGAGTTGCTCCCCAGGCGCTGCATGGCGGCTGCCCACTGCTCCTAGCTACACAGCTAGGACGGGTTAGATGCAGAACGTAATTTCCCCACGGGGATCAATAAAGTATCTCAAAATTTTAAAAAAAATTGACTAATCTACCTAAACTACTAAAAGAGTTTTAATGGGGCGTTGGCATGGTTGCCGATGACATCTGTGAACTGACTAACAGCCAGAGAGTGTGGACAACAACCTGTAGAGTCTGACAGGTCTCTTTGTGCTTTGCAGCGCTTCACACACTCCTGTTGACAGAGCTGTCACAACCTTGTCCTCTGGGATATACCAGCATTGGCAAGAACTGCTCTGGTAGGATATAAAACTTGTCTTTATTTTTACCTTGATATCTCTTATTTGTTCGCAACCATGGAGAAACAGGCAGATAGCTTTAAATACAGTGGCTTCATCTCAACACTAAGTGAAGTGAAGTGCTGATCAGTGTTCTACCCCCCCCCCTTTCCACATAACTCTTTCGGCTTTGGACCCGAAGATTATAATGAATGCGTTGATGAAGACGATCCGGATTTTGAGCACCCGTGTGGTGAGGATGCAGTCTGTGAGAACACGGTGGGGAGCTTCTACTGCAAATGTGCTGATGGCTTCAGATCCTCATCAAAAGCCAGCGATTTCACCCCAGAAACATCTGGAACCTGCAAAGGTAAATAATGTCCTTGCCCTAACCCTGAATAAAGAGGAGAGTCATCCATATACTGTAGTAATGCTGTGTTTTGTTAGCTGAATATGTAAGACCCGTCTAATTCTTCTGCTTCAAGACATCAATGAGTGTTTGGAAAATGGAGACATCTGTGGACCAAACACCGAGTGTTTGAATGCGATCCCGTTCTATGCCTGCATTTGCAATGTGGGATTTATCTCCACTACTGGCGTGGAGACGTTTCGTGGTGACAGTGTGACATGCAGAGGTGAGATGCAACCACTAAAAGTAGTGCTGGGCCTATGATGACATTTGGTTCTGTTCATATGGAGGAGAGTCTGATTCTGATGGGGGGGATCATTAGCGCCAGTTACCTGTAATCGGCGGTGCTTTTGCTCTCCATGCTAGTGACTTGATCCTTATGAATGTGGTCAAGGTGAAGAAGCACTGATATCTCTGTGTTGTGGTTGTCTCTCTCAGCTGTTCTCATCCTCACGAAATGTCATCTTTTTTTCTCTCTCGCTCATATAGATATCAACGAGTGCCAAGACAATCCTTGTGGACAGAATGCCGCATGCATGAACACCGAGGGAAGTTACCACTGTGTCTGCAATGGGGGCTTTGCACTGAGATCAGGGAAATCTGATTTCACAGGGGATGAGGAGAAATGTGAAAGTAAGTCTTATGAAGTGATGCTTCAAAGAGAAATCCACCTTTCACCAAAACAAGTGAAAATGTCTAATCTGTGACAGTTTTTTTGCTTAATGAAGGACAGCCCGGAGATTTTCGTCCTGTATATTTTGTTCTATGCATTACACCACAGGCGTGATGAGTGAGTGCCGGGCCCCAATGAAAGATGGGCCCTGGCCTGCCCATCATAATCAGATATAACATAACGTCACGTCAGTAACGAATGAAAGAAGTGAAAGCATGCAGCTTTCACTAAGAAAGTTCTACTTATATCATAAGTGCACTCCCCGGGCTTTCACTGTGTCAAGTCTTGACCCTTAGCAAGCTCTGTGTGGATTTTGCTATTCAGTAGTACGTGTGTCCATAATTACATGCGGGCACACTTTGCACATTTTTGAACATACTGTGTACCGTAGACTCAGTGCTCGAGATCTTTGATACGATAGTGGTGAGATAAAGAGAGGTCTATGCATGGGGGCCCGAAACTGTTGTGGGCCCCAATGCAGCTGCATTACCTGCATATATGGTAGTTTTGCCTCTGCATTACACTTTAAACATTTTCAGTTACCACACTGGATAATAGTGATTGAGTCGTTCTGGTTTTTTATTTATTTATTTATTTTGTTCCATGTTGTTTAAAACCCACTTATGGTTAATTTATTTCATTTTTAGACAAATGTACAATTGATAAGACGATCTGCAGAAATGGAACCTGCCACCTTGGAGCCGACAGCCATTATTGTACATGCTACCAAGGCTTTACTAACTATGGCAACAAAGAGAAGCCTTGCACCGGTAAGAATTACACCACCAATCATCCTACAAATGAAAGGTAATGGAACCAGCTTTGGTTTCAACCGGTATTTGTGGTGGTGTATACTGTATTACTAGTGTCCGTACAGAAATGTAAAGATATGGCGTCCGGGTAGCGTAGCGGTCTATTCCGTTGCCTCCCAACACAGGGATCCCGGTTAGAATCCTCGTGTTACCTCCGGCTTGGTCGGGCGTCCCTACAGACACAATCGGCTGTCTGTGGGTGGGAAGCCGGATGTGGGTATGTGTCCTTGTCACTGCACTAGCACCCCTTCGGTGGAGAGGAGGAACTGGGGAATAGCGTGATCCTCCCACGCACTACGTCCCCCTGGTGAAACTCCTCACTGTCAAGTGAAAAGAAGCGGCTGGCGACTCCACATGTATCGGAGGAGGCATGTGGTAGTCTGCAGCCCTCCCCGGATCGGTAGAGGGGGTGGAGCAGTGACCAGGATGGCTCAGAAGAGTGGGGTAATTGGCTGGGTACAATTGGGGAGCAAAGGGGGGGCGGGGGTAAAAAAATGTATAGTAAATATCATATTAGACGATAGATACCTGGCTAGTCTAATATACCAATAGGAGTATATATTGGTGATATTTTCAAAATGTTTCAAAATATGTTGACCAAATGCAAACCATTTCTAAAGGCTCTTTCCTCCTTTTTCCACAGAGTTGAACTGTGATGCATTCATGAGTGGACATAATCATGAGCAGGTAGATATAAACTAGAATAAACTGTATAGATGAGAATATTCATCTGTTCAAAATATGCAACACCAATAAATTCTCTCTCATGCCTATCTCTTTTTTAAACACCTCTTCGTTCCTTCCTCTAAGCTCCCAGGCGCACAAGATCTGCAGCTCCTGTTGGAGAAAAGCTGTCGGGAGCTTAGTGAGAGCGAAACTCCTAAAGATGTCAACGCAGAGGACTTGCTGATGGTATTTCCCTTCAAAAACAGCAGAACCCAACTCAAATACACTAAGAGCTGGTTTTGTCTCACAGGCAACACACAACACATCCTTCAGCTCTTGTCACATGATGCAACAAGTTTAACCATAACACTGCAATCTGTTTAGGCTCAGCACAGTCGCTATGCAGCCTGACCGTCTCCCTCACTCTGACTGGCTTTTTGTTTTGTTCCCCTGAATACGTTTCTGCTCTACCCCCTCCACTTATCCCCAACCCCCTTCCCTCCTCGTGTGGGATTTTAGAGACTGCTGGCTATGGTAGATGAGCTCCTGTCTGGCGGGGACCTCAGGGGCAACAGCCATGTGTCTGCCGTGCTGGAAATTGTGGAGAATGCTCTGGTCTTTATAGGACCTATCGTGAAGAAACCCCATGTAAAGATGTCCAAAATTCACACAGGTAAAGAAAGACTGAAGAAAATTCCTCTTCCAGACCTACACTTCTTCTTAAATGATCTCCAAGCAAGACTCTTACACTTGCTACTGGCACTTTGCAGCCAATATCAATCAATTAATACTATAAATGGTGTCTGATGCTACTAGTGTTCACTTATTTTATGAGACACCAGTATCACCGGTAGTGCACTTCTACTTCCTGCACTTAATTTCACATGCACTTGTGATGATGAGATGTACGTTATACTGATATGTGGCTTTGTCATTCGATTTTGTAACTTGATGCTCCCATCTTGGTGTAAGGCGCACTTACATGAACTCCACTTGACATGACATGCACTCTGTGCAAGGATGTGATGACTATTTAACACTCGGCTGCCAGCTGATAACACTTGAATCTATCTGCCAAGTGCTGACTCTTACGTAGGTCATTGTGGATTCAAGTGTCTGCCAAATGAGTAAATGTAAATCTAGATTAAAAAAGAATACATTTAAAAAGTGTTCTATATCTACCCAGACGGCTCATATGTGATATACAGTATGTGATATATAGCTCTTCCGAAATACAGCTCAAGAGGTTAGACATATCACTGATGGATTTTTTTTTGCCTATGATGCAAGGTTTATTCATAGCTGATTGTTAAAATTTGAATTTTGATATTTGGACACCGCTCTACAAAGCAAAAATATGAAATAATAAGGTTTGTCAAATGCTGTAGCCCCCGATGAGGTAAAATGCCTAACTCCTGTCTTATTGAACAGACTTTACCTTTTGGTTGTTAAACAAAAAAATAAAACAAACACATTGGTGTTTTGTGGTTCGTTCGCGGTGATATATGTCCTGATAATTATGACATGTGTACTGTTGTCATAACAACATGTTCCATTCGAAAGGTGATTTGTTCTTTCGATATCGCCGTTGTGCAACTTGTGGACAGATTTTTTTTTTCTTCCAGTGGTTAGAAATTCTTTCTGCATCTATCACTCAGTGAGGCTTTTATCTAGACAGCACATTTCTTGCAAATATACAAAATGTACTGCAATGTGGTGCGCTCCACCCTGAGAAAGTTGTAATAATGTGAAAGAAAAACTGTCAGGCATTTTACCTGTATGATACGGGTGTGTGTGTGTGTGTGTGTGTGTGTGTGTGTGTGTGTGTGTGTGACTATACATCCTAATAGTGCTGCATGATTTGGTGAAAAAGTCATATTGCGATTATTGTGGACAATATTGCGATTGTGATGTAATAAACAAATCTATACATATACAAATAATACAAATTTGTCGTGTTGCCGCGACATGTAGCGACTTCCGTTTTCCATGTTTTACACAGTGCCTCTTTCTGCTCAATGTCGCTGAGTTTGAATCCAAAATATCGTTGTTGTTTTTTTTAGCCACCAGTTCATAAGCGTTAACCTATGGAAGCCCGTTTCCGCCACATTAAAAAAAAAATTTAATTACCACTTTATCTGTTGGAATTCTGACTTTATTTCTCGGGCTTCCATATTAAAACCTGCTCGTTGTCATCGGTGTCCATTTTTTCCTTCTTTTTTTGTTTTGTTTTGTGTTGTTTTTATTTCCCTAGGCTCCTAGGCTAGGCTCCTGGGCTAGGCTCCTAGGCCGTGTTTTTTCCTTCTTTCTGGTTTGCACATGGCACACTGGATAGTCATGTGACCGTCGACTGCACACGCTTCACTGCTGCAACAGAGACTGATTGGTCATCTCTTAATTATGGGCGTAGATATGCAGACGGCACACAAACAGACGTTCACACGCATGTAATTAAATCGCTGCCTTTTGCGGTTATGTGATTGCACGGGCTGACCTCGCGATTGTGATTAGATTAATCGTGCAGCAATACATCCTAGTATAGGCTTTAGGCCCAAGCACATGTATGCATGTGTGTTTGTGAGTGTGCTGATGGGTGGTGTCTGGGCCTTTTACATGTTAAAGTCACCTAGTATATATTGACATTTGATGAATACCTATAAAGAGGTGATCTTTGTGTTTGGGTCTAGAGCTGGAGCTGCTGTTAGAATGGAGCACTGTCTTACCTGAGGGACCCATGACTCTGTCCTCTGAACATGGCCAAATGGATATCCAGTGGGAGACGGCTGCAGGAAATGCTTCCTCTTATCCAGGTCACAACACTTGTCAATAAATCACATTATCTTTATCGCTAATATTGCTCTGGTCATATTTGTTACCATTACCAAAACCACATTTGAACTTACATGTCATGGGTGAAGACGTGGCACAGAGGCCTCAGTGTGAGTTTAAATTTTCACAGTCCAAAGACACACGTTAGGTGAATCAGAGTCTCTAGATTATTCATTTGTATCAGGGGCAACCCGTCCAGGTTGTCCTCCTTGCCTTTCACCCTTTACCTCCTTGGATGACCCTGTAAATGGTTATGAGTGGGGCGCCTGGGTAGCGTAGCAGTCTATTCCGTTGCCTACCAACGTGGGGACCGCCGGTTTAAATCCTCGTCATACTTCCGGCTTGGTCGGGCGTCCCTACAGAAACGATTGGCCGTGTCTGCGGGTGGAAAGCCAGATGTGGGTATGTGTCCTGGTCGCTGCACTAGCGCCTCCTCTGGTCAGTCGGAGCGCCTGTTCGTGGGGGAGGGGGAACTGGGGGGGAATAGCGTGATCCTCCCACTCGCTACATCCCCCTGGCGAAACTCCTCAACGTCAGGTGAAAAGAAGCAGCTGGCGACTCCGCCTGTATCGGAGGAGGCATTTGGTAGACTGCAGCCCTCCCCAAATAAGCAGAGGGGGTGGAGCAGCGACCAGGACGACTCAGAAGAGTGGGGTAATTGGCCAGATACAACCGGGGCGGAAAAGGAGGGAAAATCAAAAAAAACAAATGGTTTGAGTAGGTATAGAGAAAGAACAAACAAACAAATGAATGGATGAATGCATGTTCACCTTATCCAGTATGTCGTTTTGTGATTGTAACAGGCTTTGCAACAATTTCCTTGCTAACGTGGAAGAACCTGGAAAACTACACTGACGGATTTTTCAGCGGGATGAAAGATGAAGGAGTCAAAAGCTACCGAATCAACTCAAAAGTGTTGACCGCCTCCATTAGTAACAGAGACAGAGACTTCCTGAAAGAGCCGGTCACACTGACTTTCCACCACTTAACGGAGGTTAGTAGTGTGGCGAAACATTCCACCGTATTCACAATTTGTGATTCTGTGTTTAATGTGATGTAATCCGCCGTCATAATCTGATTTACCATCATACATATGCCGTTGTTAGTCTGTTTTGCAGCTCAACCACAGTAACCACACCTGTGTGTACTGGGACTCTGCGGAGAGTGGGACCTGGTCTGCCCATGGCTGCAGTGTTGTGGAGTCCAACTCCAGCCACACTGTGTGTTCCTGCACACACCTGAGCAGCTTTGCCGTGCTCATGGCCCTCTACGACTTTGAGGTCAGGGTTTCTCGGTTTCTCTATGCAGTTTGCAATGCAACAACGCATCATCAGTAGGGTCAATGGTCCAACCCAGTTATACACTGTCCTTTTTGGTGGGTGAATACCAAATTTGGGCGGCACAGTGGCCCAGTGATTAGCACTGTCGCCTGACAGCAAGAAAGTCCTGGGTTTGAACCCCGGGGTTGTCCAACCTTGGGGGTCATCCCAAGTCGTCCTCTGTGTGGGGTTTGCATGTTCTCCCCTTGTCTGCGGTGGGTTTTCTCCGGGTGCTCCGGTTTCCCCTACCATCAAACAGACATGCATGTTAGGGTTTATACTCCTGACTGTGCCCCTGAGCAAGGCAATGGAAGAAAAACTGGAGTTGGTCCCTGGGTGCTGCACAGCGGCTGCCCACTGCTCCTAGCTACACAGATCACAGTTAGGATGGGTTATTTTGCAGTAACTGAATTTCCCCAAGGGGATTAATAAAGGAAACTTAAACTTCATAGTGAATTATTTGGGGAATTCTGCCTCATTATGATACGTGGAGCTGATACTGAAGGATCGAAAGCTAATTTTTCACACAATAAGGCTGATAGCATATAACAGCTTGACTTTTAGAGTTTGATTTTCATCTATGTAATAACCTCTTTGCCCACATTTTTCCTCTGTATCTCTCTCTCTTTCTCCCAACAGCATCCATTTGAGCTGCAGCTGATTACTTGGATGGGCCTCTCCCTGTCGCTGCTGTGCCTGATTCTCTGCATCCTTACATTTGCACTGATCCACTCCATCCAGAGCACCCGGAATACCATCCACCTACACCTCTGCATCAGCCTCTTCCTCGCCAACCTCGTTTTCCTCGCCGGCATCTCCCGCACAGAGAACCGGGTAAATGCACAAATAGCAAACAATGGCAAAAACAGCAATTTCCCCTGCATTTTCTTTTGTTCTACACATGCTTTGCCCCCCTGTTATTGCATTATGTCATATAGACCAACCTCATATGCATGTGCGTGCACACACACACACACACACACACACACACACACACACACACACACACACACACACACACACACACAGGCAGTCGCTTTTTATCCTTGGTATAGGGAAATTAATTTCCTTCTTTACTTTGAAGTTGCCCTTTAATGTAGGAAATGTACTACACAAACAAAATTTGTTTAAACGATTACTACAATGTCCCAGAGCGGGTAGTCAGAATTCATACCTGGTCCAAAGTGTGTGCAGTGAAGATTTGTAAATGATTTAAACACAGGGCAAGACTACATATTTCAGCACAGCTGCTGAATAATTTATGTGTGCTTTATGGTTCCAAAACAACCACAGAGTTAAGCACTGTCACCCAACCTGTCATCTGTCAGCATCCCTCTCCCTTTTTTTTTAGCTTTTATATTGCTTATCCTCTTTCCTCCCCATGCTATGTTAGGCTGGCTGTGCCGTGGTAGCAGGTCTTCTGCATTTCTTCTACCTGGCAGCATTCTGCTGGATGTGTCTGGAGGGCATACAGCTCTTCAGGATGGTGGTGCTGGTCTTCAACACAACCTTCAAAACCACCTACATGATGGCAGGTGGCTATGGAATCCCTGCTGTGATCGTCGCCATCTCCGCCATAGCTGATAACAAGGGCTACGGCACCAGTCGACAGTAAGCTCCCACCACAAACACCAGTTTTATCTGTTTGTTCTTCCCTGTCTTCTGACTATCCAATATCCTCTTACAACCAACAGTTTCAAATATAACATGACATCAATCTGATATCTGATATTACCAGCGTTGTGGCATTCTTGGTAAATCCTTTGTGTGTGTGTGTGTGTTTTTTTTAAGCTGTTGGTTAAACGTGGAAACCGAATTTATCTGGGGCTTCTTAGGTCCTGCCTGTGTCATCATCATAGTAAGTAAGGAAATAAAAAGATTAAATGGGATGAAGCCCTTGAAATGACATTTTTTTTGGAAAAGATAGATGAATAAATGATATTCTGTTTTGTTACAGGTGAACATCATCTTCTTTTCCATCACTGTCTGGAAGCTTGCACAGAAGTTTTCGAGTTTGAACCCTGACCTAAATAACTTACGCAAAATCAAGTGAGTTACATAAGCCTCATAAGCACATGAGGCCCATATCCAGTCCTGCTGCTCTGGGTTCGTCTGGCGTAACCAGGCTGTGTCTTTGTTGCCCCCCACAGGGCATTCACTGTCACTGCAGTGGCTCAGCTCTGTGTGCTGGGCTCCATGTGGATCTTTGGCTGTTTCCAGTTCGGGGCGGGCACGATAGCCATGTCTTACTTGTTCACCATCCTCAACAGTGTGCAGGGGGCCCTGCTGTTCATCATGCACTGCTTGCTCTCTAAACAGGTCTGTCACAAACCTGACCCCTCACCCCCACTACCACTCAAACAAAACAAACAGAAAAAACGGATGAGCACTTCAGTCTATGAGCAATGGATCTGTTACTGAGATAAAAACACATAAAATTCAGATTTGTGACCCGAAACTGGGTGTGAAGTTATATTACTATCACTACCATTCTCATTATCGTTATACCAACACAATTTTTATTTATTATTATCTTTCTTTTTTCTCTTATTGTTTACAGTAGTTGAGTTTGTATTGTGCAGCACAACTTGCATTGAATATGAACTACACAGTACAGTGGGAATTGAGTTTGAAATGTATAGTAGCTGAATTAACTTAAGAGTAGGTGAGAAGGGGTAGAAAAAATAAGTGTATACTTCCTCCTACTCCTTTTCGAACATATAACAAATAATCTGATGCATACGGAGATTTGTTCACTGACTTTGATGTGTGGATTTTTTTATCACTTCAGATTATTGACTGCTTATTTACATGTTCGAAATAAATATTTATTGTTATCATTATTATTAGTAGTATTATTATTATTATCATTATCATTGCCTCTTTGTCAGTATTAGTTGTAGTAACAGTAGTTGCCGTAGTAGTCGTACATTATATATATATATATATATATATATATATATATATATATAATTGATTTTTGCAAATAGCGCTTTAAAAAGGGATTGAAATCAGTTAATCGCTGTTTTAACTGATTTCTGCAAAGATCAATAATATAGATATATAAATAAAAGCTACTCCCATCTCGCAGGCGTTATAGGGCCATACCTCCAGACTAAGAAACAGCTTCTTCCCCAGAGTCTGTAACCGCTGTGAATCAGCCCACCAGGGATCCCCCATATACTGTCTGCCTGCAGGGTTCAGGGATTAATACAGTCACCCGCATTGTGCTCTCTATAGACTCTATCGCTACATTCCCCTGGCTTTGTTGCACATCTGAACTGTAGCACCCATTTACTGCTGCCGGATGCTGTTTATACTGTTTGTACTCTATTGCTACTTTGTTGCTCTTTTATCTCATTTCTCGTTTTATTTTTAACCATATTTATTGTTTTATAGTATCGAGTGCGGAAGCTGCAAACCTAATCTCATTGTACGTGTACAATGACAATAAAGCTGTTCTATTCCATGTTAAATTTGTTGATCAGTAAGTAACATGATATCAATCTTCTTTGTTTACACTGATTGTGGATTATTGCTCTTCACCCCGTGCAGGTGAGGGAGGAGTATGAAAAGCTCCTGTCTCGTGTCTGGACGCCTCAGAAGAAGAGTTACTCAGAGTTCAGCTCCTCCCAGTTAAGTAAAGTACAGGTGAGTAAAATCTTACAAACTTGTGAGTTTAGGGCCTTAGTGGCTCTATTTTCCAGGATGTGAACCCAAAATTGACAGCACTTGTCCTTTAGCTAAACCCTCCACTAGCTTAGCGACACTGTGACAGATTCTGATATTGTGAAATATTATGAAGATAGATCACTCCGGCTTGGTCGGGCATCCCTACAGACAAAATTGGCTGTTTCTGCAGATGAGAAACCGGATGTGGGTATGTGTCCTGGTTGCTGCACTAGTGCGGGAATAGCATGATCCTCCCACGTGCTATGTCCCCCTGGTGAAACTCCTCACTGTCAGGTGAAAAGAAGCAGCTGGCGACTCCACATATATCGGAGGAGACATGGTAGTCTGCAGCCCTCCCCGGATCCGCAGAGATTGGGATGGCTCGGAAGAGTGGAGTAATTGGCCAGATACAACTGGGGAGAAAAATGGGGGGCGGAGATAAATCACAACCACGGCAACTTGCTGAATTAATGATCATATGGTTGGCACTTTATAATAAGGCATACTTTATAAAGGGTTTATGCATGTTTGATAATGTAATAACTCAATTATTAATGCAGTATAAATCAGTACTAATTTTGATAACAAATTAATAACAACACATTTTTGGGTTGTAGGTAGGGAGCCCACATGGGCAAAATGTCCATAGGTATTCTCTGGGAAATCACATGACTAGACAAAGCTAGCCGAACCATTGCATGGCAGCCACACCAACCAGTACCATGCCTTAACCCTAAACTTAACCTCTGTAACTGTGGATGCATTTGCTGCTGTGCGAAAAGCAACTTTGCATATACATGGCATGATATTTTCAAGTTACATTATTTATATGCTGCTTACTGAGAATGTGAATTGGCAGGCCTCGCTGGTCTCATGGTTTCTGAGAGGCTGTCTGCGGAGACTCTCGTATTCATGAAAAGTGGCTCTCAACCTGGCAACCCAAAAAGTCTTAATTTTTATGCCTTATATCATCTTATTAATGATTTATAACACATTAATAAATGAGTTATTAATCATTGATTAAGTATTTTGTGACCACATATAAATCATATATATATATGTATATGTATATACACTCACTGGCCACTTTATTAGGTACACCTTGCTAGTACCGGGTTGGACCCCCTTTTGCCTTCAGAACTGCCTTAATCCTTCGTGGCATAGATTCAACAAGGTACTGGAAACATTCCTCAGAGAGTTTGGTCCATATTGACATGATAGCATCACGCAGTTGCTGCAGATTTGTCGGCTGCACATCCATGATGCGAATCTCCCGGTCCACCACATCCCAAAGGCGCTCTATTGGATTGAGATCTGGTGACTGTGGAGGCCATTTGAGTACAGTGAACTCATTGTCATGTTCAAGAAACCAGTCTGAGATGATTCGAGCTTTATGACGTGGCGCGTTATCCTGCTGGAAGTAGCCATCAGAAGATGGGAACACTGTGGTCATAAAGGGATGGACATGGTCAGCAACAATACTCAGGTAGGCTGTGGCGTTGACACGATGCTCAATTGGTACTAAGGGGCCCAATGTGTGCCAAGAAAATATCCCCCACACCATTACACACCACCACCAGCCTGAACCGTTGATACAAGGCAGGATGGATCCATGCTTTCATGTTGTTGACGCCCAATTCTGACCCTACCATCCGAATGTCGCAGCAGAAATCGAGACTCATCAGACCAGGCAACGTTTTTCCAATCTTCTATTGTCCAATTTTGGTGAGCCTGTGCGAATTGTAGCCTCAGTTTCCTGTTCTTAGCTGACAGGAGTGGCACCCGGTGTGGTCTTCTGCTGCTGTAGCCCATCTGCCTCAGTTGTGCTTTCAGAGATGCTCTTCTGCATACCTCGGTTGTAATGAGTGGTTATTTGAGTTACTGTTGCCTTTCTATCAGCTCGAACCAGTCTGGCCATTCTCCTCTGACGTCTGGCATCAACAAGGCATTTTCGGCCACAGAACTGCCGCTCACCGGATATTTTCTCTTTTTCGAACCATTCTCTGTAAACCCTAGAGATGGTTGTGCATGAAAATCCCAGTAGATCAGCAGTTTCTGAAATACTCGGACCAGCCCGTCTGGCACCAACAACCATGCCACGTTCAAAGTCACTTAAATCACCTTTCTTCCCCATTCTGATGCTCGGTTTGAACTGCAGCAGATCGTCTTGACCATGTCTACGTACCTAAATGCATTGAGTTGCTGCCATGTGATTGGCTGATTAGAAATTTGCGTTAACGAGCAGTTGGACAGGTGTGCCTAATAAAGTGGCCGGTGAGTGTATGTGTGTATGTATGTATATATGTAGCATTTTTTTCTGAAACCGTCAGCGGTGTTGTTGTAAATGCTCAACTAATGCTGCTATGTATTAAAACTTTTTTTCCTGCATCTGTTTGTGTGTATATATATATATATCAATATTGATATTCCGCTCCTCATTAGTTGAGCACTTATAACACCATTGACGGTTTCAGGAAAAAATGTTTTATATATACATATATAGAGAGAGCGAGAGAGAGAGCGGGGATTTTATTTTTCAGAAACCGTCAATGGTGTTGATAAAAGTGCTCATATATATGTGTGTGTGTGTGTGTGCATTAATTATGCCTTATTGTAAATTGGTATCATCATGGATAACTAGTGGTGCCACTTAGTTGGAGATGGTACTTTGTTGAGGCTTCAAGCAATAAGGGGTCTTTTATACAGGTATCCAAAGGAATTGAATCAAGTGCAACTGGACTTGGTATATATCCTTGAAGACGTTTCACCTCTCATCCAAGAGGCTTCATCAGTTCGTGTCTTTCTGACTAGACCAAGCTAGTCTCTAGTCTTTATACAGGTATCCTCATGGTGTACTAATTAGATGCATCACAGTTATAGACCCAGACCTTCTTCTCTGGGGGCCCAGAAATTCTTGCAACACTCCTGTGCTGCAAACCTAGCTTTGGTGAACTAACTCATTAGCATTTCATGTACCAATCAAAAGAGATATTTACTCATATCAGGAGTGAAGTTGCCCCTTTTGGGGACTAACAGAGGGAATCTGATGAGTCAGATTCATAAATCAGCTCATTAACTCGAGTGTTTAAAGAGTGGTGTGGGTAGATTAGTGCAAGATTTGATTGCCCCATTGCTTCCCCCTGTAATGGGATTTCTCAAGACATTTAAGCAACTCACAGGAGTTGCTTAAACAACTCACACATCATTCTGAACATGTAAACTTTTGCCCTTTACAGAGGCAAAACTCCTTTGCAGAGCTTGAAGATAAGTAGTTGCCAAGTAGTTTGCGTGTAGTGAAGCATGCTGTATCTCTGTGACTGATAGTGACTAGGGGCCCTAAATGAGTACGAAGCCTCACTGACTGAGTGGTCTGCATGCCTTCTGTTATCCTCAGACATCCAAGAGCTCCCAAAACACAGGAGAGTCTCATATCTGAAGGGCAGAGGAGTGAACTGGGAAAACATCCACAAACGCTGTTGCTGATGTCACGCCAGTGTGCCACCTCCTGAAACCTTTTTATGGAGGACTAACATCCTTGCTTCCTTTTTTTTTTGTAATGCAATAGTTTGCTTCATAGCAAAACACTGTAAAGCTGTACTGATGTACTGATATATGCTAGCCATTACATTTCTAGAGCTGTTAATTGTGGTATTTTGTTAATGAATAGTTTTGTTCCAAAGCACTGGATACCTATCTGGAAAAAGAAATGACAACATTTCAGCAACATGTCGTTTTTTTTATATATATTTTTTTATTTTTCAAACCATGGAGTTCAGCTTCCAGACGTTCTCCCGTTATTTTCATGTGTGGGGTAAGGGTATTATAATAAGGGCCACTCATAAGACCCCTGGAGTATGAGGACCGCTGATTTGGGCCAAAGTGATTCACTGGACTTGCTTCATGAGGACCTGGTTTAATCAGGTACACAACAGCTCGTTAGATCACCCAGGTACTTCATCGGACTCGCCAAGACAATGTAAAAGGGTGCCTTTTTGTTTGTTTGTGTTCTGTTGGTCATTTTGTCTAGTCTGTATAGTTTGTTCCACTTTATTTAAGATGTTGTCTTCAAAGTAGCCAGTAATAAGGAAAATATTGAGATGGAGTAATTTGAAATGCCCATTTGTGTTCATATAGTTGTACAATTGTATATAAAGCAAAGAAAATGCACCCGTATGTGCCTCAGCAGGTATAATATCATGTTAACGTGTTACGTCTAAATGTATGAGTCGACCGCCGGTCTGTGACGTGCCGAATACAGATGGTCGGCCCTTGAACGCTCCAAAGCAGCTATAGCTGTCATGACTGTTGAACCAGTAGTGTGTGAACACACCATGCATCATGTTTTTATCTGAAGCAGTAATTATGCAAAATGCATTTCCACACAGCTAAGGTTTCGTTTTTCTTTTCTTTTGCACTAAAGATGATTTTTGTTATGAGACAGCGACAGTGGAAGGCAGACAGGAAATGAGAGAGGGGGGGGAGTGGTATGCACTGTAACCATTCGGCTACAGAGGCACTGCAGGTATTAAGAAATGGATATTATTATTGTTTGTGTTGTTTTTAAGTTGTCCCCCAGAGATGTAAAGATGACTGATTGTGCAGATGTATTTTGTTTGAGAATTGTCACGAAAGCATTGTGATGGTGTCAGCGCCTCCCCCCTGATGGCTTTGTAATAGTTTGCTAAGTCAAAAAGAATACATTAAAACTTCCAGACTGAGTCTTTAAAGTCTGAAGAGTTTTTTTCTCTCTCTTTTATTCTGTACCACGGTGCTTTGCAGAAGACGGCCTGACTTGTATGTGGGAGCCGATGGCTGCAAGGACACAACACAATACGTACATGGTGCAGAGAAAAGAGGCAACAACAGGAAGACATTAACAAAGCAAGAGAGATCAGAGTTTTGCTGGAGAGCAAATGGACAGTTGCTGCTGATCCGTCGCGTTTGTGTTGTTTTCTCACCTCTCTGCGGTCTGCACTCGACTATCTTTCGCTCACGCTCTCCTTCAGCTGTTTGCTCGTTCCTGCAAAGCTCGGTTGGCTTAGGGACGTGGTGAACAACAAAGCAATACTGAGTAAATCCGAGTGTGGTTCTCACTTCATTCCTGTTTATCTCCTGTCCCGTCTCCCTGCTGACTGCGAGCTAGCATCCCGAGAGCTGCACACGACTGAGTCTCAGAAGCAACTTTCGGGGATGAATAAGTCCACTTAAAAAAAAAGAAGAGCCAAGCAAACCTTAATCGGCCTGAGGCATACATAAAATATGAGCATATTTCTACACGTCACGTATCCTGCTGCGTAGCTTTAACCTAATGTAAACTAGTAATAAGACACGTTAGTCCCTACCTAACGGGTCTGATCCTTTAGCCGAGCGGTTAGTGACGTCGCCTTGTGGTGGAGTACACCCCGTATCGAATCCCGCATCGGGCAAGAAAATAACCGGTTACACTAATAAGCCCGCCTGTTACGCAGCACAGCATCAGTTTCTCTTTGAAATGAGCATCTCTATACCTTACCACCCTTGCAAGTGCTTGTACACTGCACTTCCTGAAGTGTGAAATTCATCTAACATCTATTAGACTGAGAGTCCCTTTTTAGGTTCACCCTGAATGATTTGGATGGAAAGACTTCGCCAACAAGCAAGACGCATGTAGCTTCTCTGTTTTCCCTCCCTCTGGTCCAGGTCTTCATATGTGATGCCTGATGGTGTTTCTTATGACGCCAAGCTAAATAATGAAGATACGTTGCTTGGTCTTGGATCAGTCAGATTTGTTTTTCGAGGGTGAAAAAGAAGAGTACTTGAAGCCGTTTCAGACTCTGGGAGTAAACGGCAAACTGAAAAGGAGAGAAACTGAGAACTAATTGCAGGCAAACGCACACCTCGGAGCTGAGCGTGTACTTTGCAGGTCCTGCAGGTAGAGGAACAAGATAGCATAGCAGCCATCCAGAGAGTGAGAGACAGGGGGAGGGGGGGTGAGAGTGTGTATGAGAGAGAGAGCAAGCCACTATGAGAAGATAATAGTAATGAGTGAGCCCTGGAGACAGGAGAGTCACGTTTACTCGGCAGGTGGGTAAATCTCTACTTTTCTCTCATCCTTAACAAACCGGTCCTCAGAGAAGCGTCATCTGAGGGTAACGTAAGTTTCCTTTTCAATTAATAACCGTGCTCTTGTTAATTGACTTTTTGATGAGATTTCTTTTTCACTTAATATGCCAGAAAATCAAATGGTGTGAAGACTAAAATGTATAATGAAGTCTTGAAACTATATCGAGCGCCTGTTCCTTCTATCAAACGGAGAGACTGGGTGTCTTCTGAGGAAAGCTGTGATAATGTATTGATGTAATCTACGGTTAATTGTAATGCATTGAATCCACTTAACTAATGAATGGGACAGTTATGTGAAATAGATTAAATGAGTTGGTGACATTTTGACTCTGTGACAACTGAGATAATGGAGGAATTGAATTAAGTGGGGGGGGGACTCTTTGCATGAACAGTCTTAATATTTCATAAGCCTTGGGGACTAAGAACACATCTTTGATAATACTGTGGATGTGGGAAATGTCTCCCCTTGTCTCGTGGTGAGATGGCTTTAAAATGAAACCGGGGATGATGAGTGAGGTGGGCTCGTTATTTGTAGCTTGAGAGGAAGATACAGTGGCACCACATCGCACGTCCCTCTGAAGCATTTTGCACAGTTAATGACATGATGGGTTTGACATGACAACTTTCCTTCGTTGGCCGCACTCCCCCTACTCTTCCCAGAACGTCTTATATCCCAGGATCAGGGAGACCCAGTCAATTCTTCACACTCCCTCAGAAAATTGAAGTGTGTTAGCTGCTGCCTGCCTGGTGTCTTTGGATGGGTACCGAGATTTCTGAGAAGACGAGAAGAGAAGAGTGGCAGGAAGAATGATAGGGGGAAAGAAAAACTTATTAGCAATAACAGGAAAAACATTTTTTTTAAAAAGAACAAAATTTGCAAATGAAAACCCCATCCGAGGTATATTGTGTGATTATGATTGAATGGAAGTGAGTATGGAGCTTTAGCATAGACAAAGGAGGCTGGTTTGGGATTAATTGGTCCTGATCTTTTGCCGGAAGCTACCTCGTTTCAGCGTCATATATCTTAAAAAACGCTGTCTGTACTCAGTAAGTGTACCGAGGCCCCTGCCATTGGCCACATGTCACTGCAGTAGCGATTTTTCAAGAATAAAACCCATGACAGAATTAAATCCGTTTTCTTGGGCTTTATAAAATATGTATCATCGCCTTTTCTCGACAGTAGCATGTATTATACAAGAGAGTTTAAAAAACAATGTAACCGGTCATTTTCTTGCCCGGTGCGGGATTCGATAGGGGTGTACTGCACCACAAGGCGACGTCACTAACCGCTCGGCTAAAAGGTCAGCCCCGTTAGCTAGGGGCTAACGAGTCTTATTGGTAGTTTACAGTCGTCACCCTCCCCGGAAGCGCGCCCTCGCGCTTTGTTAATCCCGCGCTCCGAAGAGACTTCTGAGGATCTGCACACTTCCGGATCCCACCGCTGCCACCAATGTAACCGGTTATTTTCTTGCCCGGTGCGGGATTCGATATGGAGTGTACTGCACCACAAGGCGACATCACTAACCGCTCGGCTAAAGGGTCAGACCCGTTAGCTAGGGCCTAACGTGTCTTATTAGTAGTGTACAACAACAACAAAAATGAACTTTTCATTTCTTCTCCCCGACAGAAGTCAGAACTGGAGGGGGGAAACCCAATATACAGAGCACTCTTCAGCGCGGCTATCAGCCATTTTAATTTAGAACACTTTATAACATTTGGTCAAACTCTTTCTACAGAACGACGGCTATCAAGCAAGCAGATGCTGATGACAAACCCGGTCTCTGTGGTCCTACTAGGTGCTGTAAACGGACGCACGAAATTTCCCCCGAACCCGCTCCTTATCAGCCAATCAAAAAGAGCTCTTTGCAAGCCGGCGTCTCTATTGGTCCCTAGTCGCCGTCAATCATTTTGCGCGTTCACTGGCGGAAGTGAGGAAGCGGATTCTTTCCCAGCAAGTTTTCTAAACTTATACCCAGGGTCGTTAACCGCCGTTTTAATAAAAGTTACTTTTTAAGATTTCTATTTTTTTTTACTTACTTAAATGATTTATCTTAGCATCCTGGTGGCTCGTGTAGAAACGTGTTTATGAATCTTCGCATTCATTTAAATGTAGAAACGTGTATACTGTAGCGAATTCGGGGGACAACGCAGCCACAGAAACTGCCGCGGCCGGGAAGCAAACCCGTACCGCCCGCACCGCAGGAAGCATCGCTAACCGCTCGACTAAAGTGTCAGATCCGCCATCCAGCTGCCAACGTGTCTACATATCCATGCACGTTACACTACCCACCTCCTTCGGGAAGCGCGTCCCCGCGGTTAAGCATATCAGCTCCTTCACGCCTCAGGGCGCATATAGTCCATGGGCCAGAGCCCAAAATGTCCTATTTCGGTACACTCAAGGTGGCAAAACTTACTTATAATTTTTGAAAGGATCCATGTCTGTAGATGATATTTTGGTATGATTACCATTCCTGAGTGGCAGCTGTATCACAGTTATCAGCTCATGAAGTTAACCACCCCCTAAAGTAAATTGCATTTTAGACGCTGGTGTATATCCTGGTTTAGCCTCATGGTCAGGACATTTTTCAATGTTCTATAATATTGTCTTTGGTATCATTTTAAAGGGGACCTTCTTAGCTTTCATTCAAGCCCTGTTGTGGATATTTCTCACAAATATAGAGGTCACTTGAGCTCTTCAACCCGTCAATAACACACATCTTTCTGCAATGTTCGCCTAAACTATATACTTTCTTTTAGCCCTGTGGCATCTAGGAATATCAGGGACACAAAACACAAAAACTGGAATACTCACAGGACTGTAAAGATTCAGGAAATGTATAATATACCCATACTATTTCATTGTGTGAGGTGATTGTGAGCCTTAAATTAGAAGGGCATTATTACTAAGAAACTAACTAGACCAAAGCCAGTTAGTCCATGGGTCAGACCAGATATCGATATCACCCAAGGTGACACAACTTCACTGGTGCCATTTTATTTGGTACACTAACAGAAGTAAAATAATACATGATAACCTTTCCAAATGAGCAGCTATTTCATTTTTCTTCCAGGAAACCTGTTTCTGTGCCTCTCACGATTGTGTATTTGCCCAGATTTTTACAAATATAGCATTTCAACACCCCTGGTACTGATTAGCCTAGCTTAAACTCTGGGACAGTTCTTAGTTGGCCAACAACCAAGGATAACCAGTACTGTGTACTTCCATTCATTGTGCTAAGCTAGGCTAACGTGCAGCCAGATAGCTTTCTACTAAACACATATAGAGGAAACTGGTATCTATCTTCTTGTCTCACTCTGGAGAAGATTGTAAGCTAATTTCCCATAATGTTAGCATGTTCTTTTAATGTATATGTTAATATGATTAGTTAAAGTGGCTACGAGGAACTTTCATCTTGTGTTGATTTTAGCGGCCTCATGTGGACAAAATACAGCTGTTGCATAGCAACTAGGTAATGTATCTATTTGTGGCTATGTAAGATAAATAATGGTAATATGACGCTGGTGAAGCAAAGTAAACTTTGTTTTAGTAGTGTTCATACACCTAAGTTACATGTATTTGTTTGTATGTGGCAGGTGAAAACTGACTGAATATGGCCACTGGTGAACAAGCAAGTTTTTACCCAATACCAAAGCGCCCACGGGTGGAGTGCATTATCCACTGTTCTGATGATACAGATAAGCTGGTTTCACTACAAAGTGTCGACTCATGGAGAACTCTGCTCAGGGCAGCTCGGATACGAAATCATGCACCAGTTTTGAAACTGGCAAAAGACATTCCTGAGGGACAGATTCCAGCAATCTACTACCACAGAAAGTGTCGCAGTATCTTCACTATGAAGCAAATTCTTGATGGCCTCCTTGCAAAAGAAAAGAAAAGTTGTGTCTCTGCTGAAGAGAAACAATCTAAGGGAGTAGCTCGACATGCTCCAAGTACATCTAGGACTTATGATGCAGAGTGCATATTTTGTCAGAAAAACAGCAAATATTCCAAGAGACAGAATACGAGAGAAGTACTGGTGCAGTGTCGAGAACTGCGAGCTGATGCAAAGATCAGGAGTGCAGCCACAAAGAAAAGGGACAGCAGAATCCTTGCCATTGTGAGTAGAGACCTTGTAGCAGCTGAAGGGCACTACCACAGGTCATGCTATAGACTTTACACCAAAGAAGAGGTTTCCAAAGGAGAGGTTGCCAGCAATGAAGATGATGCTGCTGCAGCCCAGTATGAAGCTGCTGTGAATAAGGCATACAATGAGCTGTTCCTCTTCATCAGGATGGAGCTTTTTGGCAATCCTCAAGTGATGACAATGACTGATCTCTCTTCTAGACTGGTAGCTTCAATGAGCTCCCAAGGCATTGCCCAAGTCAAGGAATCAACCAAGAAGCACATAAGGCGAAACCTGGAGAGTGAGTTTGCTGGAGCCTTGCAGATATTCCCTGATGAGAAAGGAAAATTCCTCCTCTATCCTGATAACTTGTCCATGAGGGAACTTGCCAAAGAAAATCAGTCTCTCAAAAGGGAGCTGCAGACCCTGAAAAGTGTCAGTGCACAAGATGTTATAGCCAAAGCAGCCATCAAATTGAGAGCAGACATTAAAAGTCAAGATGTTCCTCAAACCTGGCCGCCTGAAGTCAAACCAGAAGCAGAATGTCCTACCATTCCAGAGTCGCTCATTATCTTCCTGTACTCTCTACTCACAGGCTCAAATGATCCTGATCATGCATCCCAGAGAGTGCAGTGCCTTCTGCAGTCATTTGGCCATGACATAGTATATGCAGTGACATGTGGAAATACCAAGCCTTCCAAGCACATTGTTCTGCCATTCAGTGTCAAATCGTTGACAGGAAATGTAGAGTTGATAAACATCCTCAACCGACTTGGTCACAGTGTGTCCTATTAACAGATGGAAGAGATCAACACTGCCCTGTGTCTCCAGAAACTCTCATCATCAGGGAGTGGCATTGCCCTTCCAGCTAACATCCATCCTGGCATATTCACAACTGTAGCCTGGGACAATATCGACCGTCTTGAAGAAACTGTCAGTGGTGAGGGAACATCTCACAGAGTCAATGGGATTGCTGTGCAAGCAAAGCCAGTCAACCCACTTCCTGTCCAACCCATGCCCACTGTTCCCAAAACAAAGAAGAGAAGCATTGATGGACCCCCACCAATGTTACCAACTTACAATGCTGGACAACGGGTAGGGCCACCACAAAGCAAAAAGTCAGATGCCGATACTGCAGCCAATACTAAGCTTGCCAGAGAGAAAAACCTTCTTTGGGTCCTAGCACGCATGTCACAACAAGAAGAACAGTCAGTCAGCAGCTGGACAGGCTTCAACATCCTGACTCGAGGAGAGATGACGGTCATCCCCGACAATATAGGCTATCTGCCTACCATCAATGCTCCAGCGACACAAATGTCTACTGTCAACGAGGTGCTTAACCAGTCACTGAGCATCATGCAGTGCTTAGGCCTGAGGAAGATTGTCTGTGTCTTTGACCAAGCCCTGTATGCGAAGGCTGTCGAGATCACATGGAAACACCATGACAAGTTCCATGATATCATCGTTAGGCTTGGGGTATTCCACACCATCTGCACACTGCTGGCAATAATAGGAAAGCGTTTCCAAGATGCTGGACTCAAAGACCTCTGCATTGAGTCTGGCATGATTGCAGAAGGCTCAATTGCTGGTGTTATGGATGGCCGCAAGTACAACAGGGCAGTGTGACTACACAAGCTCCTGTATGAGGCTCTCATGCGACTGACCTTGAATGGTTTCCTGTCCTGGTTGGAAGAAACTCACAGGAATGACATGGTTCACCTGAATGAGACACTGAAGACCATTGACAGCCTTGGGAAAGAAGTCTCACAACATGCTTTGAAGGAGGTCCTCGAGAACAGCTCTTGTACACGCATCATGGATCTATTTGAAGTCTACCGTGAGTTCCTTACAGGTGGAAACGGCAGCCTCTCGAACTTCTGGATGTCCTATTTGGACATGGTTGAAATCTTGTTGGGGCTCATCCGAGCATCCAGAGAGGGAGACTGGATGCTACACTTGGCTAGCATTCGAGCAATGATCCCATGGTGCTTTGCTTATGACAGGATGAATTATGCACGCTACCTCCCCTACTACTACGCCCAGATGTCTGAGCTGCCCATCACACACCCAGATGTGTACACAGAATTCATGGAAGGAGGCTTCTCAGTCCAACTGGGCTCCACCAATCCCTTTGGCCGAATCCCTGTTGACCAAGCTATAGAAGAAACGGTGAACAAAGACACCCAAACAGCTGGAGGGACAAAGGGATTCAGCTTGAAGCCAGGAACTGTGACCAAATATTATCTCACAGCTGAGTATAGAAGCATGTACCTCAGACAGCTGAGAGACCTGACAGGTCAAGGCAGGTGCAAATGGTCTCATCCAGATCTACAGAGTCCAAGGATCAAGAGAGATGAAGCAGATGTCCAGTCTCTCATGGACCTTATGGAGAATAACTGGCTCAATCCTATGTCCCCCGATGAGATTGATTTGGTTAGCCTCTCCACTGGCAACATGGCTCCACCTGATGTAACCATAGATCTCTTGAGAGCTCTTGAGAAAGGAGAAGAGGCCTACCAAGCATTCCAGCAAACAAGGTTAGATGCAGACCCACCACCTGTGAAATTCCACGACAAGATGGCCAAGCAAAGTCTGAAAACATTCTCCAATGTCAGCACAAAACAAGCTCATGGAAAGAAAGCACAGGATGTGGTTCTGAAGGCAGATAGAAACCTTTTCAGTCACATGATCCTGGTGGCTGAAAGCAGGAAGGTGAATCTGAAGGATGTCCTTGCCTACCCATTGGGCCCACTACCATGGGCACTGGCAAATGCTGATGGGTCCTTACGAAAAACAAACAAGGCTGCACTTGCCAGAGAGCTTGAAAAGAATGTATCTCCTGCAGAAGACATCCCAATCCCATCTACTTCCATCATTGATGGGATGAGCCTGGTCCAAAAAATGAATGGCAACAACAAAACCTTTGCACAGGTGGCAGAGTCAGCCTTGACCCAGGTCCTCCATGAGGGAGCACAGAGTGGGAGGATTGATTTGTTTTTGATGTCTATCACCAGACTTCGATCAAAGATGCTGAATGACTGAACCGGGGTGGAGACATCACTCTCCAGTACAAGAATCTTGCAGGGGGACACCACGTCCAGCAGTGGAGAAAATGTCTGTGCAGTTCCTCCAACAAGACCAGTCTCATCAAGTTTCTGGTGGAAGAGTGGAAACTCCCACGATACAGAGCTATGCTGCATGGCAAGGTGTTGTACATGACCTGTGAGGAAACCTGCTACAAGTTGACAGAAGATGGGTGTGAGGAAGCAGCAGAACTGCACTCCACACATGAAGAAGCTGACACCCGTCTGCTCCTGCACGCATTGCATGCAGCAAATGCGGGCTCAAAGTCAGTTATCATCACAGCTGAGGACACTGATGTCATGGTGCTTTGTCTTGGCTTCCAGAAGGACATCACCTGTCCCATCTACCAGAAGTGTGGGACTCAGAACCACACACGGTTTGTCGACATCACCAAACTGGCAAGTTCACTTGGAGACAGCATCTGTGACAGCCTAATTGGCTTACATGCCATCACAGGCTGCGACACTGTCAGTGCATTCGCTGGTCGAGGGAAGCTGAATGCCCTGAAGATAGTGAGAAAGCACACTTCCTGCCAAGAGACTTTTAGTCAACTGGGACAGACATGGAATGTGAGTGATGAGCTGTTCCAGAAAATTGAGCAGTTCACCTGTCGGATGTATGTTGCTAATAGCAGCACTGCTGAGGTGAACAAACTGCGTTACCAGCTCTTCTGCACCAAAAGGGGGGAGGTTGAGTCCAGCCAGCTGCCACCATGTAGAGACTGTCTCTTTATGCATGTTCAACGAGCCAACTATCAGGCACCAATATGGAAGTGCTGTCTGCAGGCTAACCCTGTGGTGCCAAGCCCTACTGAGTATGGATGGACAGACGATGAAGGCAAGCTGGCCATTTACTGGATGCACTCCCCACCTGCACCAGATGTGGTCTTGGAAATGCTAACATGCAAGTGTGCATTCATGCAAAATGCCAAGCTGCATGTGCCTGTCAAATGGACTTCCATGCACAGACATGTGCAGGTTACAGACCTGCAGTAACCAAAAACAGCAGGATGGTCCAGAACTGGACTTTGAACTTGGGGAGTCAGATGATGAGAGAAACGAGCAGTTTGATGAATGACAGTGTGATGATTCTGATGGTAGTAGTCTATTGATGCACAGGATGTTGATTCTGGACTTGGTTACCCAGAGCTTGATAACAATAATGTAACCATATTCACATATACCCATTACCCTACCCATTACCATTACATATACCCACTAATGATATGGGATTACATGTATCATTGACTAAGTATATGTAAATGTCAATGTTGTTTAAAATATTAAAATAGTTCATTACCTCACTATGGTATTCCTTTTTATCATGTATTTTGATTGTGTATTTAAACAAATGTATAGAGACCAGTTTGTGACCTAACTGGCTTTGGTCTAGTTCTCATTTAAGGCTCACAATCACCTCACACAATGAAATAGTATGGGTATATTATACATTTCCTGAATCTTTACAGTCCTGTGAGTATTCCAGTTTTTGTGTTTTGTGTCCCTGATATTCCTAGATGCCACAGGGCTAAAAGAAAGTATATAGTTTAGGCGAACATTGCAGAAAGATGTGTGTTATTGACGGGTTGAAGAGCTCAAGTGACCTCTATATTTGTGAGAAATATCCACAACAGGGCTTGAATGAAAGCTAAGAAGGTCCCCTTTAAAATGATACCAAAGACAATATTATAGAACATTGAAAAATGTCCTGACCATGAGGCTAAACCAGGATATGCACCAGCGTCTAAAATGCAATTTAGTTTAGCGGGTGGTTAACTTCATGAGCTGATAACTGTGATACAGCTGCCACTCAGGAATGGTTATCATACCAAAATATCATCTACAGACATGGATCCTTTCAAACATTATAAGTAAGTTTTGCCACCTTGAGTGTACCGAAATATCGTCTGGCCCATGGACTAATACGTTTCCGATGGCTTTACGGTCGCTCCATCCCACTTCTGACACCAATGTAGCGAATTCGGGGGACAACGCAACCACAGAAACTGCCGCGGCCGGGAAGCGAACCTGTATCGCCCGCACCGCAGGAGGCATCGCTAACCGCTCGACTAAAGGGCTAGACCCGCCAGCCAGCGGCCAAGGTGTCTTCTTATCCATGCACGTTACAATACCATAGAAACTCAGGCCTAGCACCCAGAGCTCGGATCCATCACAGGACCTGTGCACCATATCCTCCCCTTTCCCTGTTTGCTGTTCATCTCCATTGTTCTTATCTAATTTTAAGTCAAAAAATGTGACCAAAATTGTTGATCTTCTACATGTAAATGTAGGATTTCTCTCTACATTAATGTATTGATATAATGGGGCTAAAAACCACTATCAAGGCAGCAATTTCTAATTACAGCCATAGTCTCAAAGTCTTTTTTTTTTTTTAGAAAAATTGCGTTTCTGAATAATCTCTTCTCCACGTTAGTATGCCCCTGGATAATCATTAAACTTCCCCCCTCCGGAGCGTCTGAGGTACATGGTCAATGCTGCTGCACCACCACTTCTTCTGTTACACGGGTTTGGAGTTTGCTATTAAAAAAACTTTTTTTTAAAAAAAATCCCTGCTCATTGTGCTTGTACATGAAGTGTGTGACAAATAATCCCTTGAAGCTCGACTCTTGAAACGGGAAATTCAGACCTCACACTGTGGCAGGAAAGATTGCCATGAGCCGAACATACGTAACGGGGTTGAGGTGAAAAACAAGTTTCCTCTTCAGTCTTGTCTGGTGCTGTTAGTTTGGTGGTAGTTACCTCAACGCCAATACACTGCAAGCTGAGATGAGGAGTTGGGCAATTTACTGAGGTCATTGTCAGTAAAGGTGAAGATTGGACTGCAGCTGATGGCTGAGTTTCCTGCAAAGTGATTCCTCTCCCCTATGAGTTGGTTTCAATCTGTTCCCAACATGATGCCCCCATCCCAAGAAAACGGCCATCCCGGTTGGGTGTTTTGTTTCCCATATTCTGCAATCCCTCGCAAATATACTCTCTCTCTCTCTCTCTCTCTCTCTCTCTCTCTCTCTCTCTCTCTCTCTCTCTCTCTCTCTCTCTCTCTCTCTCTCTCTCACACACACACACACACACACACACACTCTCTCTCTCTCTCTCTCTCTCTCTCTCTCTCTCTCTCACACACACACACACTCTCTCTCTCTCTCTCACACACACACACACACACACTCTCTCTCTCTCTCTCTCTCTCTCTCTCACACACACACTCTCTCTCTCTCTCTCTCTCTCTCTCTCACACACACACACACACACTCTCTCTCTCTCTCTCTCTCTCTCACACACACACACACACACACTCTCACTCTCTCTCTCTCACACACACACACACACACACTCTCTCTCTCTCTCACACACTCTCTCTCTCTCTCACACACACACTCTCGCTCTTGCTCCTTTCTCTCGCTCTCTCTCTCTATATATATATCGCAAAGTGCTGACTAGTGTACAAGTTGGCAAATACAAAAGAGTCAAAGTCCTGTCGTCCAGACATGAAACAGTTGGTCAGAGGAGAAAGCATATACACTAACACACATACACACAGGCACGCACACATCATAACACACAAACACAGGGATGCACCAGCAAATCACGCCGATTCAAATGCTAAGGAGTAGGAAAGGGTTTTGAGATGGGGTTGTAATGTGTCAGTGGCGGTGGCAGTTCCGGTGCCATGGACGAGTCTATTTCACAGCGTGAGACTCAGGCTGTTCAGCTAAGGATGAAACACTATCTGAAACCAAAAAATGAGTCCGGAAACCGTCAAGAAGGGGGGAGGCTTCTCGATAGGGGTAAAAGATCGATATGAAAGGGTTGAGAATGTCCATTTCCTGCTTGCACAAGAGGATAGATGCATGGCAGTGACAAAGAGCAAAGGTTTTACCGAGATCTCTGTTTCTGCCTGTGAACTACTGCTCCTAATTATGGGCTGATCCTCAAGAGTCAGAGGGAGACCAAAAGTCCTTGCAATCATATAAAACACTGCTCTATGTACCATCGATCATAGCAAGCACAAAATAATTCATTCAAAACATCACTGTTGTGCAGTTATTATGCATCTTGTTTTAATTTGCCCAGATGTTACCAAAGCACCATGAAGTGGGAAAAAAATCAGTTATATATTATGTTTCATGTAGCCTTGAAAGGAAAAAGCTTAAAGTTAAAAAAGTCCCTACACATGCAGGCATCTTTGACACAATTTATTGAAAATACTTGACACTGTTTCTCATTCTTCGTAGATGACATTGAAGCTGAGGACACCTCCGCCACATAATGGCTTCATTATCAACCCAATCTGGACCCTCTGCCCTCCACTTAATGCCAGAAATGAACTCAACTGAATATCCATGCCCCCTTTCAGCAAATATTAGCACCAAGGTCACTGTGAAATCCACAGGTTTAGCAATGTCCTGCTTCACCATGATCTTCGGTGCCATCTCCAACCTCGCCGCTCTTGGCATCCTGGCCAAGTCCCACATCCGATTTCGCCGCCAAGCTAAGGCACCGTTTCTGCTGTTGGCCGGGGCACTGTTATTGGCCGATCTTGGAGGTCATATGATCCCAGGCTCCTTTGCTATGTATCTACACATGGATCATAGTCAGAGGCACAAAGCAATGATGAAGGCTGCGCAGCCCACCAAAGTATTTTGCCAAATCTTTGGGGCCAGCATGGTGTTTTTTGGCCTGTGCCCTTTGTTGCTGGGCGGTGCTATGGCAGTGGAGCGGTGTGTGGGCATCACCCAGCCCTTGCTCCACACTGCCATGATCACAGTGACCCACATCCGCCTGGCCGTGCTGCTTCTTTTCTCTCTTGCACTCCTGCTGGCGGTTTTGCCCTTGTTTAACGTTGGCACCTACACCACCCAGTATCCCGGAACCTGGTGCTTCTTGCCAATCCATGGCCCGCGGACCGTGACGGACACCAACCTGGCTCTGGCCTTCTCCTGTCTTGGCCTCTTAGCACTCACACTCTCCCTGCTTTGTAACATCTCAAGTGTCCTGGCATTGGTACGATCACGAGTGAGCTCCAAGAGTGTAAAGCCAACGTCTACCGCTCGCTGTAACCGCCGCACACCATCCTTAGCCACTTCATCTTCCTCCTCTTTTTGCTCACTGGAAGTAGAAATGATGGCACAATTGGCAGTTATCACTGTGGTTTCCTGTGTGTGTTGGAGTCCTTTTCTGGTGAGTATTTTTCCACACTTAACAACTGCCTTAAGTCATGCTAGATTTCTAAAGAACCTCTTTCAGCTTTAGCAACCTATTGGTAAATACAATGTATATTTATGTTCCCTCATAGTTTCTGAATACTGTTGATGATATAGTACTGTATTCATAACTGATTGTGCGTCTCTCCTGTATTGACAGTTCCACGTTGTTGTGTCAGTGACGCAGTTCTATCAAAGCTCCGATGCTTCAGTCCATCAGTCAGGGAGGGGGATTCTGCTGGGTTTGCGTATGGCCTCCTGGAATCAAATCCTGGATCCCTGGGTTTACATCATACTGAGGAGAGCAGTGTTGCACAGAGTTTTCCGTGCCCTCCATACAAAGAGATCTACCCTCAGGAAAAGCAGCTCATGTGCAGACTCACGCAGGCAGGCTCTCAGCCTGCACTGAACAGTACAAACTCACAAGCACCTGTCCTATTTCTTTCTCTTTTTTTTTAACGTGTCATACAAATAGAAGAGGCTTCAGCACTATTACTTTCAACGCGGCAACATATGAGGGCGGTGTATTGCAAGTCTGCAAGAATGCAATGTGAATAGAGCATAAAAGCGTGTTTGGCATATTTCATATATGCATTTGGTACTGTCTAACGGCACTGTACACCCAGAGCACCTGCGAATTGGTGGATGACATAAACTAAAGCAATGTGTAGGCTAGATTTCGTCCAATCACGATCGACAGACGCTTGATTGGCAGCCAAAACATCAAATGGCAGAGCTTCCATCAAGCATCCGCCCATTGTGGGCGGTGCATGGGTTGCAATGACACCGTTCAATATGGAGTACCGAGTGTAGCCCGATTCCCTGCTATCTCCGGTTCTCCCAGATTTCCAACAAATCTCTAGTCTGTGGAATAGTGTCGATGGTGCACTTTGAATATCTGGCTGCCAAACTCGCCCACGTATGTTTGGATTTTTTTTTAGAGTCTTCTGATATGAGGTGTTTACTTCACACAGCCGCGCTGACAACTGCTGAACTGTGAAAGTATCGCAACAGTTAACAACCGTTAGCTTTACTGTTGAACGTTTGAATTTCCCAGGATATAGCCCGCTGTGTTCACACAACGCTGCCGGCGTCCGGGACGGGATATTTCTTCGCCGTATTTGTGAAATTAAATTCACGCTCTTCCAGTTCAGCGTTAGTAGGTGAAAGGTGACGTCGCTCTAGTTCGCCGTTGGTCCGTAGGTAAGTTGTCTACATTACGTGCATATAAATTGGGCGCAGTATCTATGCTGCCTACACAGCGCTGCATTAACTGCTACACATCCGCCCATGTAGCCTGACCGAATGTGCCATTTGCCTTTACCTTCACCTTATTGATAATCTGAACTTTTCCTCCCTCGGCGTTTGATCATTTACGCGAGGGTTTCGGATGAACTTGAGTTTTCTGTCGACTGACAAAGAGTTGGACCCATCCCTGTATCACTCGGTATTCGTCCTGTTTCTGAACCTGCCTTTGTGTTTCTCTCACACCAGAATGCGCAATGTGGCGAGTGCATCAGTTTCTGTGGGTCTGCTGCGTCTCCTCGGGGTGTCCTGGTCCTGGAGCTTGGCAGCAGGCCTCGGGGTCTACCTGGGAACAAGGAGTTGGAAATACTTCTACGTAGCAGCGCGCACTGCCAAGAGAGACCTCAAGTAAATGAAAAAAGCCTAGATTATGCCCGATACTGCTTAGGTTGCTCCTCTGGCTATGGAGCTTCAAAGGACAACTTGGAACCTAAGCCCCTTTTTTCTCCATCCTTCCTCAAACCAAGTGATGGGTGGCATAATCTTTTTAGTTGACTCAGTATTGAGCAAGCTTGCGTCAGACCCAAGTTGCAATGTAATCCTTCGGGGCTCCTGCCAAATAACGTCCGCTAAAAGAGCTCTCATGGCACTAACTGGCTCAGGATATTATGAGAAGTGTCTAAAAACACATGCCATTATGAAAAGACAACCCCAGTACAGTCAGTCAGAGGAATGAAAGTAAATTTTTGCATTTTATCTTTTACATATCCTCTAATATTTATATATTTCTATGGCTGATATCATGGTTAGGCTCTTTACACTCCTGTCATTATATCCTGAGCCTGTTGGTGCCAAAAAATCAGCGCTTTCCTTTAATTGCCTTTCATTCTCCATCTTTCCATTATCCTCTCTAGTGGCCTCTATGTGCTCTTGCGAGTGAAGCTGTCATTGTGGCGCTACATGCGTCGTGGGAGCAACATTCCTTCTATCTTTGCCCAGACGGTCAAACTCCACCCAAACAAACCAGCCCTGATCTACGAGGCCACAGGGGAGACATGGACCTTTACCCAGCTCGACCAGCTGTCTAACGCTGTGGCTCAGTGGGCACAGGATCAGGGATGGACCTCAGGGGATGTGGTGGCGCTCTTTATGGAAAGCAGGCCATTGCAGGTGGCCCTCTGGCTGGGGCTGGCCAAGGTTGGGGTAGAGGCTGCCCTCATCAACTTCAACCTCCGCCGTGATTCACTCCTGCACTGCATTGGGGTGTCGGCATCACGGGGGATTGTGTTTGGAGAAGAGCTTGCACATGGTATGTGTGTATGTATGTCTCTCTTTCTTAACAATGTTACTCATGCGCTCTCTCAAAAGCTAACTGTCATTTGGAGTTAAGTAACACAATCACATTAGCCCTGAGGGAAAACTACCACTGAGCTAATTCAGTGAGAAATAGAAGATACTTAGGGGATATCCTAATCATATGTTGATTGAGGGGGCGATAGAGCAGATAGCAACTATGCTGTCTGACATCCTATAGCAGGAGGCTATACAAACATGTCTAGTTCCAGGAAAATAGCACAGTAGTAGCCAATGTCCATACCAGCCATATGTTGGGCTGTAGCCCTACATAGGAAGCAATGCTCATCATACACACTCTCTCTCTCCCTTTCATATGAGACTGTTAAAGCAAGTGTCATTTAGAGTGGGCAGCTGATCTTAGGCCTTTATATAGCATTGAACATAAAGGCAAGTAAGTGCATAAATAGCTGTAAAGCCTACTTTACATTAGCATTAGTGTAAACTGTGACCACTGAAACCCCTGGCCTCCTTTCAGTGTTGTTTATCAGTAGAGAAATTTTCTCGTAACAGAGTCTGCATATACAGTCAGGCCACGAGTCTATTAGGATTAGGCTGAACTCAAGAATGATGGATGGAATATCATTAATATCCACAGACAAATGGGTGGTGGGGTGAGGGCTGTGCCAGACTTCATGATACTTGGTGTGGCAATTGCCATCCAATTAGCCCTCTGTTTTCGTGCTTATAGTGTACAAATAACATCTGGTTCACTGCGTCTGATGACCTGTCACGTGTAGTTTCAAAAAGCTTAAGGGAACAAGACTAAAACTTATACATCCAGCAACATAGATGCTTTATATACATTTAATTTCATATGTTCAGTGTTGCATTTGTCCGTAGGGTTAGTGGTTATGTCAGGAAGGGCATCCAACGAAAAATTTTGCCAAATCCTTATGCGGATTGACAAGACCCTACTGGATCGGTCAAGGCCCGGGTTATGAACAACCACCGTTGGTGCTGTGCCCTCACAGGGTACCGATGGATACTATCAAATCCACTGTGGCGACCCCTGGGAAACAGGAAACAAGCTGAAAGAAGAAGTGTTGTATTTGTCTGTGACATCACACTGTCCACAATGAATGTTTGCCTTATACTTCTGTAGTGAATATTCCAACTCCGGAATCAGACAGTTTGACGTGACATCTGCCTTCCTGTGACATCATTTGACATCGTTTGTTTCTGTATGACATCATGCTGTCTTTTTACAGTGTTATCTCTTCAGACACTCATACCGTCATTCTGTCCTTGTGACATCATGCTTGCTTGTATTAAACTTTAATCAGTCTATGACCTTGTCTATGTCCGTTGAATTTTTGTCCTGTGGCTGTATTGTCAGCAATTTTGCCTCAGAAAGACAAAAATGACTTGATGGTAAAAGAATAGTATATGTAGTCTGTTGTTTACCTTTGTGTTTATCTTAACATAATAGAGCTATTTTTTGTTTCAAGTGATGTAACATGTTGATGATAATTGATATTGATGATTGCACTTGAAATGCCTTGACTGATGCTACTTCTTCTTCTGTGTCTGTCTCTACGGTTTATGCTCAATATCAGCTATGTTGGAGATAGCCTCCTCCCTGAGCCAGTCTATGGCACGGTTTTGTACGGGGGAACTCAGTGCAGAACATCTGGCCACACTGGGTGCTCGACCTCTGGACCCCATTCTAGCCTCTGCGTCAAGACTCCCCCCTACCCCCTGCTCTCCCCCCAAAGGGTTCAATGGTGAGTACCCCATCTCCCACTTGGTTGCTCCCTGACTTTTACCAAACTTCATTGGCAAATACGTTGAAGGAGAGAAGAGTTTATTTGATATGTCATTCTTAACTCATTTAATGGATTTCCTCTTCTTTAAATTCCCAAAGGGTAGAGAGGGAATTTGTATGCCACACCAATGGCTCAACTATCGACTTGCTGAACTGAAATTTCCCTTGAAATTATCCAATGCCTGACCAAGTGATTGCCCAGCCAGGCAGAACTAATGGGCATTATTAGTAATGTCGTATGCAGAACAATTCTTGACATTTTCTCCTGCATAGCAAAAGCCATTTAGGGTAGATGTGGATGAATGGTTAGCGTGTGCACTGTCTGAATGGTAATCGTCTCCTTACCTTTCAGTTTTCCTGAGTATTGATAAGACTAAGTGGGTGTATAAACCTATTGTACAGCTGACCACAAAAGTTTGTGCATAATGGTTAAATTACAAAAATACAATGGAGATGTAGCAACCGGAAAAGGTTATATTTTTGAGAAAGGTAAATGTTTTTCCTGGCATATCTTTCTTTCATGAACAAGGACATGTTGATTTTTGTTTTAGCTTTGATTTTTAACTGGTATATTATTTAAGCTAAAAGAAGGATGAAGAATGATGAATGATGAGAAGGATGCTGAGGAAAAGAGGAAGGCCAAAGAGGAGGTTTAGGGATGTGGTGAGAGAGGACCAGCAGGTGGCTGGTGTGACAGAGGAAGATGCAGAGGACAGGAAGAGATGAAAACAGATGATCCGCTGTGGCGACCCCTAACGGGAGCAGCCGAAAATAGTAGTAGTAGTAGATATTATTTAACCTAAAATGTCAGTTCTGATGTTCTGTTCTCTTCCACAGATCGCCTTTTTTATATTTACACTTCTGGCACCACAGGACTGCCCAAGGCCGCCATTGTGGTACACAGTCGGTAAGTTTCCTCAAACTCTACCTTTATAGAGAAGGAAACTATAGAATTAGTTTATATAAAATAATCCCTCTTGTCTGTTTAACAGTTATTACCGAATTGCTGCTTTTGGATACTATGCCTTCCGCATGCATCCTGATGACATTATCTATGACTGCCTGCCCCTCTACCACTCAGCAGGTACATAAAGCTAGCCTTTATCTTTAGCTAAACGCTAATCTTTCATGCTAGTCTTTGTATGCTAAGTGTGAGCTCTCTCATCCTGGTCAGGTAATATCATGGGGGTTGGACAGTGTCTGATTCATGGCCTCACGGTGGTAGTGAAAAAGAAATTCTCTGCTAGCCGTTTCTGGGAAGACTGCACCAAGTACAACTGTACTGTAAGGGGTTACATTTTTAGCCAAATTGCTTCAAAATACTGAAGCAGCAGTTTGTCAAATGAATTGGTTTGAAACATATATTTTTAGCTTGTATTGGTGCAGGAACGCGAGTTTGTTTGGGTTTTTTCTTCCCTGAAGGTTGTGCAGTACATTGGGGAAATATGTCGCTACCTCCTGTCCCAGCCGGTGCGCCCGTCAGAGAGGGCCCACCGGGTGCGCCTGGCAGTAGGGAACGGGTTGCGCCCCAGCGTGTGGGAGGCCTTCACAGAGCGCTTTGGGGTGGCCCAGATCGGCGAGTTCTACGGAGCAACTGAGTGTAACTGCAGCATTGCCAACATGGATGGAAAGGTCAAAGATCATTGTGGACAGTGTTGTTTGTGTCTCTGGTGATAAGCAATTTGGTTCAATGTATAATGGTCTCTCTCATCAGGTGGGGGCCTGTGGATTTAACAGCCGCATCCTCCCCAATGTGTATCCCATACGTCTGGTGAAGGTTGACGAAGAGACCATGGAGCTGGTTCGAGACAGCCAAGGCCTCTGTGTGCCTTGTCGCCCCGGTATGTATTTCACAGAGACTCATTTTAAGTCCCAGTTCTTAAGATTTACATGAAAATAGGTGTCCTTTTTTATACATTCTATTGCTGCCATATTTAGGACAATGTCTTAAATGAATAGCCAAATGATGAACACTTTTGTAGTTACTTATTTTGATAGTTACTGTGGGACTTTCATGGGAGAAATAATAAAGCACATAGTTTTTTTTTAAAGTTTTCACCATCGTGACCACATAAAGAAGAATACGGCAGGTAGAATCAAACAATAAATTGTTACAGCTAACGAGCTAAAATAAATAAATGAATAAATACATACATACATAAATAAATAACAGGCCAAGTTCATAAAACAGCTTTACCAACAGATACCACAACTCAAATAACTAAAACTCAGGACAACCCTGTTGATTTTACTGGAGTTTCTAATCATTAACCTTGTTTGTGTCTCTGTTTTTGTGCCGTGAGACCACCTAGTTGAGCTTGTCTGCCTCTTGCAGGGGAATCGGGGCTGCTAGTGGGTCGCATCAACCAGCAGGACCCGTTACGACGCTTTGATGGCTACGCAAGCCAGGATGCCACAAGGAAGAAGATAGCCCACAACGTCTTCAAGAAAAATGACTCTGCTTATTTATCAGGTCACCAGCAGAGGCTTTGATATTCGTCGTTTCAGCCATGAATTAGTTCATATTAAAGTCACACAAATGTAAACGTTTACAGGGAGATGAGAGACAGTCAAAGCAACTTTTGAGTAATCCCTTTTTAAAAAAGAGGATTTATGTAAAACTTGTGCCAAAATCTTGAAAATTGAGATGAAATGATAAAATATTATTATTGTTTTTAATAATAATATAACTTGTGAGAATACATCAGGATTATGAGTTGGAAAGCCACCATGTTTGAGTTCAAGTTAAGAGAGAAGATACTGAATGCAATTCCTCCTCACAGGTAGCCACCCCCCGCCCCCACTCTAGCTGCCTTAAACCTGTCATTCTCCTCCGCCATCCTATAGAGAATTAATTTTTTACATCAGCTTGACTATCTCAGATGTGATTTGAGTTTTGTTCCTCATCGGTGTTTATTGCCCCAGTTGCCATCTGATAGAAACCCAAGGTTGAAAGTGGATCTCCTTTGCTTTTTACCCCTCCAGGAGATGTCCTCGTCATGGACGAGCTGGGCTACATGTACTTCCGAGACCGTAGCGGGGACACCTTCCGCTGGCGTGGCGAAAACGTCTCCACCACAGAGGTGGAAGGCACCCTGAGCAGCCTCTTGGACCAGACAGACGTGGCTGTCTACGGTGTGGCAGTGCCAGGTCATCCAGTTTCCTTTCCCATCAGTTACTTTCAGATTCTGATAATTGTCCTCGCTTCTGTATTCCTCTCTAATTTGCTGAGCATTAATATCTCATGTCTCAATATCCAGGTGTTGAAGGGAAGGCAGGCATGGCAGCCATCACAGACACTACAGGGACTTTTGACTGTAATACTTTCTTGCAGGAAGTTCAGCAAGCCCTGCCCCCATATGCCCGTCCCGTGTTTGTACGAATCTGCCCACAAGTAGACACCACAGGTACACACTGGCAGAATTCTCATACCTATTCCCAACCCCCCTGAATTTATGAAAAAAATTACAATAATTAATTTCGTATCAATACTGTCGTCCCACCCCCCCCCCGAATTTGTGCTCTCTTTCTCCCTACAGGGACCTTTAAAATCCAGAAAACCAGGCTGCAGAGGGAGGGGTATGACCCACGCCTCACAACTGACCAGATCTACTTTTTAAACCCCAGAACAGGGCGCTATGAGGCTGTAAATGAGGAGCTTTACAGTGCCGTAGTGGAGGGAAGAATGTCTCTATGAGATGGTTGCAGCTAGGGGGGCAATCAGGGTGCCCCAATTGAACAGATACTGTGGAGAGAGGGGCAGCTTTTATGCTGGTGTCAGCATTAACCCGAGTCTCTTTGCGCCACATTCCCTGGATTTTAACCCATCAGGGACCCTGATGAAAGGGCTTCTTCAATAGGCAGCCATAGCACTGTTACAGGTAATGTTATTAGCACTGAACACATAACTCCCCAGGACATAGTGTTAGGGCATTTACACTCTTGCTCACTTATCATTTCCATTTATAGTTTAGCTAAAGGAACACCTCTAGAGCCTTTGAGCTTCAATGCACATATGGTGAGCATCCTGCAGATCCCACTTGAAATGGGATATATTACAATGACAACATTTGTCTGCCTGTTACAAGAAATGTATTCATGAGCCAGGTATGCACCCTTTCTGAAATATGTTCCAGGAAGAGTTGCATATGAGTAGGTGAAAGCTAGTGCTGGGTATTATGGCTGAAAATGCTATCACAATTATAATTCTGACATCAGATAACTACCTTTTAGTTCTCTCGCAGATCTGAAAGGTTACTTTTGCCCTTACGAACAAAAGATGGTAGCCAAGAAGGTTAACTGTTAACTGTTAAGGTTAACACTTTTAAATACCATATTATACTTTTGCCCCAAATATGTTCATGGTTACTGCAGTAAATGCAGAATAATAGAGAAAAATGTAAGTGACAACAAGCGGGAGTTTCATTCTCTTTCAGTCTTATCTTTTTAACACAACAGCTGTCTTCAAATAGGTGTAAACTGTAATATCAGCAGGGGTTGCAATCCTTTACAAAATGGCACAAGTTAAGTATGAGGGAAAACTTTGCTAGAACCATTATCAAAAATAATTGAGGTATGTTTATTCTGAAATAATTAAAGGACATTATTTTGAGATAATTATCAATATCGTTTTATTGCCCAGCACTGGCTAAATTAATACTTCAGTGTGAAGTGTTTGGGGTTACTGCTGTGTGTTAGAATGACACTGATGCTATATGAAAAAAAAAGTAAATGAAATTCAGGGTGCGTCATATTAGATCAGACACTAACTGTAGAGGGTTTTTTTTTAATGCAATGTTACATATTGATGGAAGAACTAAACCTACATAACATTTTGAAACGATGAACAATATGCACTACAGGGGTTTGCAAATTTACCGATGTTATTGTATGTGCCTTAAATGATTTTTTTATGAAGTGTGTTTCGAGTAATTAATGTTTAATACTTGTCTGGATAAAGGTTGGTAAAGAAAATTTGAAATTCACTAGCAATTCTCGGGATTCATGTCTTTCAAAGATTAGTCACACACATTGTGATTTTTACCCTACATAACAAATGTCTTATCAATAGTCACATAGTTGAAAATATTGTGAACCTAAGCATAACTTAAGATCTCCCACCATACGTTTGCTTGGTTGTAACTCAAATTAAATATTTTAAACATGAAATTTCCTTGATCGGGGTGTTCATAACAAAACTTGAGGCTCTTGTATTCAGCTTTTCTGTACTGGCTCATTGTAGTTTGCCATTTGTATTGTTGCACGATTCTCATTAAATAGATGGTAACTTATTCTTGACATGCTGAATCAAGTAGCAGCCTCTGATTAATTTCATCCTTTTCGCCAGCAAGTCTCCTGAGCAGAGCTAGTGGTCCACTGATAAAGATATCCTTGTGGGCAGGACCTTCAGCGGGTGCTCTTTGCAGGCAGTGCAGAAGTATGGAAATGCTTTGGGGGTGACGACATCCATGAAGGTGAAGAGTGGCGTCCTTTCTCGTGGATCGTAGAAGGTCACCTTTCCCCTGTCCATGTCCAAAACTACTCTAACCACTTGGGGTTCTTTGGTCATGGTGAGGGGTGCCCACGGCGCGGTACAGGCCTTGTGCTCTCCGTTGCGATACCTTATAGTCCAGAACCCCTCGGCTGGCGTCAGAACGTGCTTGCCCTTCCTGTTGATGGACGCACTGGCTATTCCCACCACCCAGTAGGTATTATCCTTCACCTCCACTTCCCAACTGTGGCGCCCGGAACAGTACCCCTCGGAGGCAAGCATTTCTGCACTGATGTCGAAGCGCTCCGGATTGTCTGGCAGCTTGAAGATTTGGGTGCAGCACTGTACAGTCATCAGGTCCTCTGACAGGAGGAAACAGCTGGCTGCTGTGTTAGGATCCAAAATCACTGGATCTTGGGAAAACAAAAAAGATATACTTTAAAGAAGCAAAATCCAAAGAGAGACACATTTTGAGGAAGTAGTAAAGGAACTCACTGTATTTAACTATGCGCTTCATCTTCTCCCACACTTTATATTTCAGAGAACCCAGGTGTCTTGCCACATCAATCAGCGCGCCAGAAATAATTTGCGGGTCCAAGGGTCTTTGCCAGGTTCTAAGATGATACCTTGGAATTAATTCTCCGAAGCATGTGAAATGTTTGACCCAATATGAGCTTTATCTCTATAATCAGTCTCGCTTGGGCCTCAGATGTGACTGCAATATACATACCTCTTGATTGTGTCCTTGTAGTTCTGGAAAATAAATTTAAGGAAACAACATTGATATGAATATATATGACAGTATGATGATTTAAGATGTTAATTTCCAAATGACTTGGGTGTCAAGCTTATGTACCTGCAAAAAAGAGATGTCCGGAGAGTTCATCTCCTGTTCGGTTATTCTGATGGTGTTGGCGAGGGATGCCAGCTCATTGCTCATCTCCTCAATCGTCTGGTTAATCATCTGAGTCTTCTGCTCCTCTTCAGCCTTTAAGTTGGAAAGTCTAGCAGCCTCTTCCTCTTTCAGGAACTGGTAAAGGGCTTGGAATTCATCTTTGATTTGTCTCTCGGCATGCTCAGCTTGGTTCTGGAAAGGGAACATGGACGAGGTGTTATCTCTACAGGAGTGAGAGTTTGCAACAAGTCACACTCCTATAGGGTGTTAGTCACCACAGAAGCATTGTCGGTCCCTTTCGACTGGCGAATCGAACGGTTGATGTGTCAGTTAACACTCTGTGGGGGCATAACACCAAGGGTGTGGACTCTAGTTTTCTGTATTACTGTTCATTAGTCTGTCTTGCTCCTGCCCATCCTGCTTCTGCCCATATGTTCATTGCTTGTGAAGGGTCCCCCCCCCCCGTCTCTCACTAGTATATTTCAACATTTGCAACAGGGTTTCCCTACCTTAATATGTTCTGCTGTTTGCTCACAGGCCACTTTAGCCTTCTTATACAGCTGCATCTTCTCCTTCAAAGGCAGCAGCGTGTTCTTCAGCTCCTCCTGGAAGGTCAGTGACAAGGCATCAACACTTTAAGACGGGGTGAACGGAGCAGCTGGCCAAGCTGTCAGCACAATGCGGGCCTTTCAGCAACCACGTGCCGTTTTGTGACAGCATTCCACTGCCAAGTGCAAAGCTGCAAAATACAGCTCTGATTTAAGGGGACTTGATGTATTGGTGACATAAGGAGCACTGGGGTCATTCAGCTTAATGCCCAGAGAAAGACATCTATTGTATAGCTGACCACAAAAGTTTGTGCATACTGATTAAATTACAAAAATACAATGGAGATGTAGCAACCAGAAAAAGTTGTTTTCAAGGAAAGTAAGTTATTTCTGGCATATCTTTCTTTCATGAACCAGGACATGTTGATTTTTGTTTTAGCTTTGATTTTCAACTGGTATATTATTTAGGCTAAAAGATCAAATCTGATGTTCTTTTCTCTTCCGCAGATCGCCTTTTTTATATTTACACTTCTGGTACAACAGCACTGCCCAAGGCCGCCATTGTGGTACACAGTAAGTTTCCTCAAACTCTACCTTTGTAGCGAAGGAAGCTATGCAATTGTCTTATATAAAATAATACCTCTTGTCTGTTATTACCGAATTGCTGCTTTTGGGTACTACGCATGCACCCTAATGACATTATCTATGACTGCCTGCCCCTCTACCAGAAGAAGAAGAAAGCCACTTTTTTTGACATTGTATTCTTACAAAGAATTGTATTCTTACAATGAAAATGTTCTTCTGCATTTAATCCATCCTATTGTATCGGAGCAGTGGGCAGCTGCGGCACCTGGGGACCAACTCCAGTTCTTCTTTCCATTGCCTTGCTCAGGGGCACAGACAGGAGTATTAACCCTAACATGCATGTCTTTTTGATGGTTGGAGGAAACAGGATCCCCCGGAGGAAACCTACGCAGACATGGGGAGAACATGCAAGCCCCATACAGAAAGGACCTGGGACGGCCTGGGGTTTGAACCCAGGTCCTTCTTGCTGTGAGGCAACAGTGCTAACCACTGGGCCATTGTGCCGCCTTATGTACCACTCAGCAGGTACATAAAGCTAGCCTTTATCTCTAGCTAAACGCTAATCTTTCATGCTAGTCTTTGTATGCTAAGTGTGAGCTCTCTCATCCTGGTCAGGTAATATCATGGGGGTTGGACAGTGTCTGATTCATGGCCTCACGGTGGTAGTGAAAAAGAAATGTTCTGCCAGCCATTTCTGGGAAGACTGCACCAAGTACAACTGTACTGTAAGGGGTTACATTTTTAGCCAAATTGCTTCAAAATACTGAAACGGCACATTTGAAACATGCATTTTGAGCTTGTATAAAGAGGGACTTGGTGTAATGGTGACATAAAGGTCATTGGGGGTCATGCAGCTTAATGCCCAGAGAAGGACACCCGAAAGCCGCCAGTAGGTTTATGTCAGATTAGCCCCAACATATTTAAGGTCTCCCCCCTTTGCTGAGTGGAGTGCCCAGAGGATAGAATGAATAGACAGTGTTACAGCTTAAACCCGATGGGAGTCTGGTTTCAATCTCCCCTGAGGCCCAAGCAGCAGTCTACTAAATATACTGATCTATTTTTAGAATGTGAATCCCCCCCGTCCAAACACCTCCGCACATATTCCTGCTGTCGAGTTTACCAGGCTTAGGGATGCAGACAGATGTAAATAACAAGCATAGCAAATCCTTATTTTCTCCAAAGTTCATAAGATTTAAATTCAACCACCAGCGATGATTGATATGATCATCTTGTCCGTTGTCCTTGTGCTGCATGTAAGTGTCCTAAGTTAGAGTATTATGGTTGGTAATGACCTCCGATGACACTTCTCGTTATTAAAGGACAGATTAACAAGTTAATCAATTTATTATTAATGAAACAACTCATGAGTCGGCAGTGATGCTTGCCAAAGATACTGACTTAAAAGAACATTTTCACTTTTTGGCATGTTCCACCATTTCAACTCAAAAGTATCTGTCGGAGAGCAAAAGTATCTTAGTACCATGAAGGTCAAAAAAGGCTTGAATTCAAGTGATTCTAGTAATGGCTGCTGTCAGGGATTGACTGCTGATTAACAAGGATATCTATGCCTGCAAAAAGATGCCACAATAAATAATTTGCTTTGAGGAGACTTCGACCCGAGGGTTTTTTTGAATGTGCCTACCTTACAGTCGTGAGCTCCTTCCCTAATGGGATAGAGCCTGTGCCCAGTGTGCACAGCGTCTCTCTCACACACAGCGCAGATGGGCTCCAAGTCTTGCAAGCAGAACAGTTTGAGTTTCTCTCCATGCTCTTTGCAAGCCTCTGGGTCATTCCTGCATCTTCCATACTTGAAGGATTCACAGGTTTTCTCCAGAGCAGCGCTCACCGCAAGGTGCTCCATGGAGGAACGGCGCCAGCACAAAGGACAATGGTGCGAGTCCTCACTGCCTTGTGTGTCCCAGCTGTCTTTAAGACAGGTTTTACAGAACCGGTGTTTGCAGGTAAGCACCACTGGCTGACTGAGAATATTTCCGCATATTGGACAAGAGAGGTCATCCTCAGTACGAGCACGTCTGGTGGCCATTCTCCATCAGGGGGAGTTTGTTGGCGAGGAAGGATCAAATAAGGTTAAAGGGGCCACTCCCACACCTCTTGAATAGACTAGAAAAGCTATCGCCAAACCTTAATGTTGCTCAGAAATAGGAGTGTCAATGGCTCAGCATCTACAGGAATATACCCTGTGATGTACTGTGTTATGTAGGGCATGCACATGGTATGTATTCAAATTCACAGCCCCCCTCAAAATAAAACACATGGGCACACACAAAAGATACTCTATCTGGGTGGACCACAGCCCGCGGCTGCTCGGTGTGTAAATGCTGCAGGAGGCATCTCGGAGGTGCCGGGGAGGGTGAAATAGCTGCACGCAAGAATGCGAGGAGTGCGTACACATGGGTTTTTGAAAGCAGTTATGTTACCATCCCCTTTAAATCATACCAGACTTGTTAGACCAACATGTCACAAACAAAGGAAATGACAACTCAAATCTCACAGCGAGGGTTTAAATAAGTATACTGGGCATGTTTTGGTTGGGGACCGTGAGGAAATACCTTTCAGCTCTCGCCACCGGAGCTTTTTTCTTTTTCCATTGTCCAGTTCTGCATTGGCCAATAACTCCCACATAATAAAAATGTGTATCTAAATAAGGCACTGCATAAAGCTTTCACATCGATGTGAATATTTTTAAGGACAATGACAAATTATTTCTTCTAACCTTTTGGGTATTTTGCATGGCTTGTAGCCCTGTGAGAGGGATGAAAAATTCCTATTTCAAGGTGTGATTAAAGCCCCTGCGTCAACAAAGAGTTCAGGCATAATGAGATGTGAGTTGTAAACTTTAAAAGCGGTTGGCTAAAACTGTTTGCACTGTAACCAGATATTTTGCAGTGGGAGTTGGGTTGCAAGACTACCGTGGCGCCAAAAATAGAGCAGGCGAGGGAGGGTAGGGTTGAAGTTGAAGGCATGCGACCCGAGTCCCGACTCATCCGCGTGGTCCAGCACCGCTTGAACTGGAGACCAACCGTGACCCACTGCAACCTGCTTTATTCATGTCATCTATTGTGTTTTTGTTCCATTTGTTTGTGTTTTGGATTTGCTGTCTTTGTAATTTTGACCTAAATGGGAATGTGTTTTCTTTATGTGTATAATTATAATTTATGTTTTCTTTATGTGTATATATGTGACCCCCCCCCTCGAAAATGAGATGCCTCATCACTTTAAATTAATTAAAGTGCAACTACGAGGTGCGCTTGGTGCTCTGGTATGCACAGTAAGGTCAAAGGTCGTGAGCATAGAAATGCCTTGTCTTAGTGCTCAGAGTTCACGGCAAGACAGGAGAGACGGTTTTCAGAGTTAATCTGTCCCCAGAAGGACTTGTGAGCAGAATTGTGGAGGATGTAATTACACATGATGGAGCTGAAGAGCCAAACGACCCAGAGGGATTTATTCGCTGTCAACGAAGATGTGTTGCTCAGATGTGTCCTTAACTTTCTGTGAATGCCGCAGATGTCTATGTGTCGCTGTATCAGGCTATTGTTGCGCAGACTACCCAGCAATATTTTTACAGCAATAAATCTGTGTTTGCATGTTGTCCCAGCAGGGCCTTTTTGAATTTGTCATAAAGTATAACTGTATTTCAAGATAACCTGTCCTAAATGAAAGGATACACCTTAAACTGCAGATAGAGACACTTAATTATTGGCTCAGTAATAACAGATGGGGAAACTAATGAGATATGTTTGGTCATGGCAGTAACCTATGTAATATAACGAGTTAAATTCCTTTTTCCTCTCTACTTTCTGATCTCTTTATGGTCTGCTGCTCCTTGTCTTCTCCAGCTTAACTACAGGACCATGCCTTCTGATAAGCGATAGGCCTTGCAGAATTGCCCAAGTGGCACTTTGATTGGTGTTGACGACTAATCTGGCACTAACCCAGACCCACTGGCAGTACCAGCCATCTCTAAAAACAACACGAGTATCATGGCCAGTGAGTAAAGCTCTCTCTCTCACACACACACACAATATGGTGTGTCATTTTAGTTAGCGCTGTGCATGAAGTCACATGACAGTCATACACCCCTCCATGTGATATAGCAGTTTGGGCTTTCATTTCACTTGCACAACAAAACCACAAGTCTCCGGAGTGATAACTTTAATATTATGCCTACGTGGAATTGCACTCGGGTCGTGGTTAATACTGTTGCCTCACACCAAGATGGTTCCAGGAGTTAATTCTAGCCCATCTGTGTTGAGTTTGCATTGCGTCGCCCCCCCCCCCCCATGTTCACATAGGTTTCCTCTGGGTAATCCTATTTCCTCCCACAGTCTAAATCGGAAATTTGAAATCTCTTAAGATGTATTTAGTTCTCAACAGCATTTGAGTAAATTTCAAAATCAGCAAATTGATCCCACTTACGTTTCCAGACCAGTAGACTGGTGAAAGTATTAACATACATATGAAAAGTTGTTGCACCATAAGCATTATTTAATTCTGCTTACCTTACAATCTTCCAAGGCCGCTTATGGGATACACACTGTGATTCATATGCAGGTCTGAATTGTGGCAAGCAGAACAGATGGGCTCCCGCTCAGCGACACGGAAGAGAGACAGCATCTTTCTATGTTCCTCACGTGTACTCTGTTGCTGTCTTTAAAGCAGCTGACATTCTTTAGTACCATGTTCCTCCCAGAGCTGCTCTAAACAGCCGTTACAGACGCTACAACCGCAGGAGATGCAGCTCAGGACCTCTGGAAGCAGAAAAATCTCCCCACACACACGGCACACAAGGAGTCATCCATGTCCATGTGGGAACTGTTGTCCTCCACCTGTGAAAGGTGATGCAAAAATGTTGGGTTTACACCACTGATTAGGACCTATGGTCACTGTGTAAGTACCATGGGAGTTCAACCAGCCCCATCGTACAAGGAAAGGGGCATCTCTGAGACCCAACCTAGCCCGGTTACTCGGGTTGCATCATAAATCAATATACACGTTATAAGTATACGGACGCAGATCTCAAGTTCACATTTAGACCATGCAAATGACGAGAACTGAAGAGGGCAGAGTTTTTTTTAATTGTAGATTCATTTGAATTCTTTTGGAGTTTAACTACAGTGGGCAAAAAAAAAAAATTAATTCAAGTAAGATAGGCAATGACTGTATTTAGAGAAAGGGAAGAGAGGTTTTCAACAGCATAAACCTGAGACTGGATTTCCTTGAGCAAAGTTGTGTGCATTAGTCAATTCCAAGGAAAAAAGACAAAAATCCACAGAAGTAAGCAGAAAATATTTAGCAAGAGCTTACTCATGTATTCCATCTATGAACAATGCAGAATAAACACGCGTTAACGGTGTCTTATCGCCGACTCAAGGAAAACAAGTGGCATCATCAACTTGGTTTTGCAATGATTTTCTTCTGTAACAGATGAAAACAGTCGAAGCGCCACCAAACATTTTGCCTAATGCATTCAAATGGCTCAGTTGCCATTTTTATTCTTACAGATACATCATTTTTACAGATAGAACTGTAGACTGTTCATGTTGTGTGTGTATCATTAAAATATCTACTCTCCAACCCATATGCATTCCCAGTAGAAAACCCTCGAAATCTTTGCATGTGTCAAGTAATCTTTATGTATTTCAGAGTAGAAGACATGCGTTAACACAGTATGAGCAAACATCACTGTTAAGCAGCCTGTTTGGAGCTTAGTGTGAATTAATTTTATCAGTGATTAACCAGCAAAAAATTCCAGACAATACTATTTGGAAAGTCGTAATGTGTACAGTGATAGAGAAGTAAAAGAAATGTAGTGGCAGCATCAGGTGTAGTTTCTTTTGGCTTTTTAACCACTGTTGCAAAGTTTCACTTGTATTTCTGTAAAACTGACTTGTTTAAAACATGACCATAGCAACGGAATAGGTTTATGATCAGTTTTGTTTTGTTTTTTATGGTCCAATTTATTTATGTTTCACACAGGAATGACAAAAATTCTTGTTCTTCATTAAAGGCAGACAAACATGGTAGAAAAGAAGAAAATCAATACAGGTTTGGTTCCAAATAACTGCAGAAGGCAAGGAAAGAATGTAATCTTATCCTGCATACGGTGGACAACTGGCCTTAAAATGACAATATAAAAGACTGTCAAGTGATGTGGCAACATGACTAGAGTTTAAAGCATATCTTATTTATCCATGCCTTCTGATAATTACAGGTTGATAAGCTTGATCAGTACAGTACATTTACTCTGGTTTACAAGTGATTGGAACAATGCTGAAAAACAGGGTCTGGTCTAGAGAGTGCACTGTTATACAATAGCTCAGATGTAAATTGTGCTGTGGGACGCAGGTCAGCTTGACCTGAAGCATATGAATATTTAATTTAATTGAACATATCACTGAAAGTGACAGGAGATAACAGGTTAGGATGTGGCCACAATGTAACTCTGCTACCAATCACATCAAAACATCTCTTGTTTTTGTATGTGCAAGAACTGTCAAAATTGTGGGTGAACCCACCCTTCTCTGTATACTGTCTCATCTCCACTAGACAAAACTTTTTTTTTTAATGAGAATCTCCCCTTACACAATACTCTGGAAATACTTGCAAATTAATTTCACAAAGGGAAACACTTGAGTTTATTTACAGTGTGTAAAGACTGTTTCTTTGACAGCTACCCCATGCTAATGTAACACTTTTTGGCCCCAACAGAATTTTGACAAGATTTATACTACATTTCTTCTTCTGGTCCCTTCCCTGATTTCAAGGCTCAGAGGTCACTGGCATGACGGATTCACATTAGCTTGCGATCTGGGTGGTCAGTGGCTCGTCCCGAGCGCTGGTGTCGTACTTCCAGGTGCTTGCTCTGCACACGGTCAAAGTGTTGGAGCAGCTCGCTATAGTCAATCTGGGCATGAAAGGCTCGTTTGGAGATGGCTAGCTGTTTAGATTCCATGTATTTTGATTCATCAACAGTTCTCATGAGTTCTGGGTTGGGGACACATCGCAGGCGATGGGAGAGTAACTGGAAAGCCTGGCTCTGAGGCAGCAGCATAAGCAAGCCGTAGAGCGCCTTGATCAGGTAGGGGTTGTTTTCTACATCTAGGAGCTGCAGACGCAGGTAGGTGAAAATGGGGCTCTCTATGAGCTGGACAAGCTTGTCTACCTCCATCAAGAAGTCCACCGTCACCTCCAGATCTCCAAACTTCTGGATGAGATCATAGGCGTGCTTATAGTTCTGGGTGAGGAAACAGAGTGACACGGTGGCGACGGGGTTGTGACACCAGGAACGATACAGGCAACAGAACAAGGCACAGCTGTCCTGTGTGCGCAGGTCTTTGAGCTGGTTGCGCAGCTGGAAGAGCTCAGCTGAGGTGAGCAGGATGGTGTTGAGTGTCTGGACCATGGTGGAGGCGAACTTCAGGTCCTCCTCCTTCAGCAGGATGTCAGCCATGGAGTGGAAGATGTTCTCAGCATGGAGCAACAAGCACAACTGCCTGATGATGAAAGCTCCTCTGTTCTCTAGAAGCTTCCTCTCCAGGCTGAAGCGTTTCAGAAGGTTAATCATGAACTTGTAGAAGTAGGAGTTCATGCTAGGAGTGGAGGGCGATAAGTCTGTTAGTTTGGTGGCCACGCTAGGCTGCCCTGGCTTTGCCCCCTCTGGAAGTTTGAGCTCTACCTTGTCAGTTTTGTCACAGGAGCCTGCTGGGTCTGTCTGGCCAGCAGGGGATGATGCTATCTCTGCCAACACTTCCAGATCCTTTAGTATTACTTCATCAGACTCATCAGACAAAGTCTTCAGCAGCATGGGAAACAGGCTGTCTGTGTGACGGAACATCTTACGCGGTGTCTTGATATAGAGGTGGTAGAGCCATTTCAGCACAGCTATGCGGGTCATCATACCAGTGGAAGAGTCATGGAGATGGCGGTCCAAAACCTGAACAATACCATCCAGGTCCAGGGTTACCTGGAGTCTGTCGGCGCTTGCTGGAGTAAAGAAGCTGATATTACTGAAGCCAACGGATTCTTGTGATGTATTTAACATATCATTGCCATCTCCCTCTGACTTGGATGGGCTTTCTCCCTTGGGTGGTGATTGTGTGCTTCCTCTCTCTTCGTCCTCATCCTCGTCATCCTCTGGGGTAACTAGTTTCATCAGGCTATGATTACAGGCACTGGCTGCCTCTTTCGTGCTCTTCTTTCTGTCATCATAGGAGAGGCAGGGCAGCACTGCTGTGAGTATGCCAGAGGAGTAGGGTAGCACCACTCTACCCGCCAGCTGGATAAACTCTCTCATCCAGGTCATTGCCGTCAACTGGATCAGGTCATTGGTCAGTTTGGTCTCATCTGCAACCTGGCAGTGGATGACTAGGATGTTGGCCATCTCTGCAAACTTCACACTGGAGGGCGTCTTCTTGATCTCCTTTAGAAACTCTCCCAGCACCACCTCGCACGTCCTACGGATCTCTTTACTATTGTCTCCCAGGATCTGAAAAAGTCCATCCAAGATTTCAGGGAGATAGTCCAACAGGTTGATGTCTGGCACAGACTCCAGCACGTGGATCCATGAAATGATGAATTGACGAGCATACTGGTTGTTGGAGTAGATTCGCTCTCTCAAAAGTGGGACAAATGCCACCAGGTCAAACTTGTTACTCTCGGTCACTATATCCTTCAGTAGTCTATCTAGGAGTTCAGATCCACTCTTCACATTGGGGTCAGGATCTGCAGCAAGCTTACTCAGGCCATCAAAGAGAAGGTTAAAGTGAGGCAGCACAGCTCCCCTGGCCACCTTGACTATGTTATAGAGCGCTTCACAGGCGTAGTAGCGCAGACGGCTGTCTGAGTCATTGAAACAAGTGAGCACAGGCTCGATCAGCTCTTTCAGATACAGACCCGAATCTTTACCGAGGGCAATGGAGCATGCTGCTAATCCGATGAGACCTCCCTTGCGGCTGTGAGGGTGCTGTGACAGCGCAAACTCCGTAGCCAGGATCTGGATAACATGTCTAATCTGGGTAGAGTTGTTCTGGGCCACAAACTCACGCACCAGCTTTTCGATCTCTAACGCAGCGACTTTCCTTTTCTCGTACAGTTTGTCGTTGAGCGCTCTGACAATATTGGGTGTCAGAGGCGAGAAGTCCTTCTCCGTATTCATGGTCAGTGTAGCGGTGATGCTGGTAGCGGCGTCTTTCCGGAAACCGAATTAGGAAGACGCGCCAGTTCAGAGACGAGACTGTTTTAAGAAACGACTTTCGGTGTCTCGTGAGCGAGACGGAGGAGCACGGAGCTAGACGGAACTCAGCTGACTCGTCGCGTCCGCCGGAAGTTACGTTTTCATTGTTAGCTTTATTTGTGTCCCCCGTATTACCGTTGTGAGAACGACGGTTGTCTTTACGCCACTACGCTTTTCTATATTTGAGATCACGTATTAATCTTAAACGTTTAGGACCCCCCCCACCTCATGTAGAAAACCGTTTATTTTGTTTGCGGTAACCAGCAGCCGGGATCGCTCCAAACGAGCAGCGATGTCGGATCGCCTCTCGTTTCACTCGCAGCTATCCTCCATCATGGAGGTGATGGCGAGGACTGCAATGATCCAAGTGTGCAAACTTGTGGACGAAGATTCAGCCGAGCTCCGCTCGGAGCTGTCCAGGGCCATGGCTGATAACGCAGCACTGACAGAGAAGCTGCGTCTTCTGGAAGGCGAGCTGAAAACGATAAGAAGTGAGGCACCAAAGTCTAGTGTATACTGTCGGGCGACAGGTGTGCAAACTGGGGGCTTTGGAGTCGAGGCTGGCCACGGTACTGTTGTTTTTATGTGACGGCCACGTCTCGAAACGACGTCAGCTGACGTCATCAACGTGACAGATGTGTTGGTTGTGTGTTCTCCCAAACGGCTCATTCTTGTGTTACCTTTTCCTCAGTGACTGGGTCTCCAACGATAGATGGGATCTTTGGGAAGGATTGGTGTATGAATTTGTGGAAAGGCAAGGATCCATATGGAGACAGTCTGGAGATAGTCAGCTGTTCAGCACAATCCTCTGACGATGTGAGTTGCTCTGATAACAAGCTGACAAACAAACACTGACATCTATGTTTGCTTAAATACACACATTGTTTTAGATAATTACTCATGCTGGTTAAACCATTGACTATAAACAGTTTTCAGACCACAGTCATCAGTAATTAATGTGATAACAATCAGTGTCCCAGATATTCCAGTTTGGCCTCTCTATGCTTCAACTGTCAGAATAATAACACTTATGACAAAAATTGTGACAAAGTGTTTTAAGCACGAACAAAACTTTGTGAATTAGAAATTCTACATACTATTTAGTGAGAGCTGTGTAAATGTGAAACACATTACCAAACAGTGAATGCATAAGAGATGGTGAAACCTGCTTGAGTATCCCAGCCAATAAATGTAGTGAATGTGATATACGCTATCTAGGTTTCTTACCAGAGGCACGAGTGAGTTCATGATATGACTGAAAATTGTTTTTTACATAAGCCCATTCAGAACCAGAATACTTCAGGTTCTCATACTCATGGAATAATACAGTGTGCATTGTAAATGTATTCAAGCGAGCTGATACTTGTTTTCCTTGACAGTTTTCCATTTTGCTGTTTTCTTCAATTTAGTCAGCAGTGCTGTCTTCAAACCATATCACCCTAACTGAAATTAAAGAAGATTGTGAAAAAGAAATTGCGAGCCCTTGTTCACCAGAAGCATTCAGCCTGGATGGGAAAGGTAAAGACGTTTAAAATTAGGTATGTACAGTTCATACCAGCATCAGTTATAGTATACATTTTAATTTGATTCCCTTTTTTTTTTTTTTGCAGTTGAAGAATGCCTTGCTCATGAAACCGAGGCACCACACATTGAATACTGCATTGATAACACTGACATCCTGTCAATTGCCCAAGAAGACCAGAGTGTGTCTATCGACAGTTTTGGGCAGTCCTCTTTGCACCTTGGACCTATAACTATTGAAGAAGCAGAGGAGGAGCACAGCACCATTGTTGTTCCGATCGATGAGGAGGATAGTGGAGATGTGCAGTTCATTATAGAAAGTAAAAAGCCCTTCATCACCCCTGTAGGTGAACCCGTCCAAAGTGAAATTCAAACATTACCTGGAGACTCTGAACACAATACTGATTTTGAGAGCGATGAAGACAAATGCGACAACTTGAACACATTTAATGTACAAACCAAGAGTAATACAAACAAAGACAAATTCCGTTGTGAAATATGTAGCAGGGCATTCTTCCACAAGCGCACCCTCACACTGCACATGAAAACCCACAAATCAACCTTCTGCCAAATTTGCAAGCAACGTTTTCCTCGGGGGCAAAAACTTGCAACTCACATGTGTGTTTCCCCGGCGCACCCACATAGTTCACACAAATCATGTCATTTGTGCGGGAAGACTTTCGCAAATCCATCAGCTCTGAGGGTGCACTTTGTTGTCCACACAGGAGAGAAGCCCCACAGGTGTGACCTGTGTGGGAAAGGATTTACCCAAAAGGGGAATCTTAAATGCCACCTCCGGATCCACACGGGTGAGCAGCCATTCTGTTGCACTGAATGTGGAAGGACCTTTACACAAAAGGTGACTCTGAATCACCATTTAAGGGCTCATAGAAAAGAAAAAAAGGAGTTCAAGGCTGAAGCTGCCAGAAACAGCAGGCGATTCAAAAGGTGATGACGGTAATCTGTTGGTAATGGTTTTCAGTTCAAGAACCGTGAAAATGTTAATCACACTGCACCATGCATGTCTGCTGTCATGTTAATATACTGTTATGTTCATGTTATTTTTGTACAACCTGCAATACCTGTTTCTATATTTTAAAAAAAAACGTGCAGAAATTCTATTTTGTGGCACAGCACATCTTTTTTCAGATAACTTGACATTTTCCGAGAAGGGCCAACTGAGGCACTGTTTAATCTTATAGGTTTATTCTTATTTATTCTTCACAAATAAAAAATCTTGAATCTTAATTGCCAGCAAGTATCAGTCACCTATCTCTCAAAAAAAAAAATCAAGACTAAGCATTATTTAACCATTATTTAGACTTTGAATTTCATGGACACTGCTTTTTTTCCCTTTAGTATGATAATGACATCTATTTTTTAATCCTTACCAAAATTTAAAGCCATATAATCAGTATTTATTTTCCAAATTCAAAAAGGGAGTCAACAGTCTGGGAGAAGTTTAGTTGTTGTTGTTTTTTTTTCTTGAGGTCCATCTCGGTTTGTGAAGAGACATAATATAAAAATAAATTTATTAGCAATGCAAAATGTGTGTAGACTCAAATGTAAGGGTAATTCACTTTAATGTGTGATTGTAGTTCTTTCAACTGGTCGACTAAATGCACACACAGGTGAGAAAAGTCTGGTGTTACAGATAAGTTTCTTCATCTCGGCATGGGAAGAAGATTGACATAGTAATGCTTATGTTATTCAGACCGTATTAGTTTCTGGGACAATTGGTCATCTGAAAATTTCCAATTAACATCAATTTGATAACATTTACCTTTTTCAGAGACAACCCTCTTATTTTTCCACGAGGTTAAAAGGCCTGAAGAAGGAAATGGAGTGAGGAACATTGTTGCCTGCCTTTTAAAATTAAACATTGGAAGTTTTTTCCTGGTTAAGCAGTTTTAATCAGCCCCCTTTAAATATATTTAAGATCACCTAACCCCAACAAGTTAATTAATTCTTCAGATAAATATAAAATTTCCAGACGTGTCTGTCAGTCATGTATTACCTAGTCTATAGGAGGGCCCTTTATTCACTGAATATTTAAAGCTGCAGTCTAGAAATTTTACATGCAAAATAATGTTTTTGATACTTTCAGTCACTGCCATATATTAAGACAATTGCTAATCCACGAATAAACACTTTTTTTACTTGCTCAGTTTAATGGTAATTGTCGGTTAGGACCTTCTCAGATAAAATGAGAGCGCGCATAGTGTTTTACATCTTCTGCAAAGGAGCCAAATGCAAAAGAAGGCATGTAGATGCAAGTCTGAAGCAGCAAACTTGTGGCCAACATGCAGATACGGCAGGGCAAGCTCATAAAAGACCTTTCCCAACATAAATAAAAGGAATAGCTAAAACCCAGGGTCAGTCGAGTGTTTGTTGTTTTTTGTTTTTGTGCTAGGTGCTGATGCAATGATACAGGCGACCATTTAATTTCAGACAGATCTCTGGTATTAGGAGTACTCAAATATCACTGCAGCTATTACACATCACCTAAGATGTCAAATTAAATAACAGCGGAATAATTATTACGTTAACATCCCTTCACTTCATGTGTATCCTGCACACAAAATTGCATAATGTGAAGTCTTAAAATTAGCACTGGGAGCAATTATGTGGAAAACTACCAAGTGCTTGTGCCAAGATCATAATGAACTTAAGCACCCTTAACTGAAACACTGGTGCTGATTAAAAACATGCTTGTAGACATAGCTTTTCCACAATCCACACTTAAGTGGATTAAGTGGACCTTAAGGCTTTTCTCCTGTGTGTGTGCACACGTGTATGTTCAGAGAGCTTTTCTGTGAGAAACTTCTGCCAGTGTTGACAACTGTATGGCTTTTCCCCAGAGTGCACACGCTGGTGCAGTTTAAGGTACGAACCCCAATTCCAATGAAGTTGGGACGTTGTGTAAAACATGAATAAAAACAGAATACAATGATTTGCAAATCGTTTTCAACCTATATTCAATTGAATATACTACAAAGACAAGATATTTAATATTCAAACTGATAAACTTGATTGTTTTTTACAAATATTCACTCATTTTGAATTTGATGCCTGCAACACATTCCAAAGAAGCTGGGACAGGGGCAAAAAAAGACTGGGAAAGTTGAGGAATACTCAAAAAACACCTGTTTGGAACATTCCACAAGTGAACAGGATAATTGGAAACAGGTGAGTGTCATGATTGGGTCCACATTTCAAATTGTTTTTGGAAATCATGGACGTCGTGTCCTCCGGGCTAAAGAGGAAAAGGACCATCCAGATTGTTATCAGCGCAAAGTTCAAAAGCCAGCATCTGTGATGGTATGGGGGTGTGTTAGTGCCCATGGCATCATGGGTAGCTTGCACATATGTGAAGGCACCATTAATGCTGAAAGGTACATACATGTTTTGGAGCAACATATGCTGGCATCCAAGCGACGTCTTTTTCAGGGACGTCCCTGCTTATTTCAGCAAGACAATGCCAAGCCACATTCTGCACGTGTTACAACAGCGTGGCTTCGTAGTAAAAGAGTGCGGGTACTAGACTGGCCTGCCTGCAGTCCAGGCCTGTCTCCCATTGAACATGTGTGGCGCATTATGAAGCGCAAAATACGACAATGGAGACCCCGGACTGTTGAGCAACTGAAGTCGTACATCAAGCAAGAATGGGAAAGAATTCCATCTACAAAGCTTCAACAATTAGTGTCCTCAGTTCCCAAATGGTTATTGAGTGTTGTTAAAAGGAAAGGTGATGTAACACAGTGGTGAACATGCCCCTGTCCCAGCTTTTTTGGAATGTGTCGCAGGCATCAAATTCAAAATGAGTGAATATTTGCAAAAAAAAACAATAAAGTTTATCAGTTTGAACATTAAATATCTTGTCTTTGTAGTGTATTCAATTGAATATAGGTCAAAAAGGATTTGCAAATCATTGTATTCTGTTTTTATTTACGTTTTACACAACGTCCCAACTTCATTGGAATTGGGGTTTGTATGTCTTTTGAGCAAAACACTTTCCACAAACCGTGCTGCTGAAGGGTTTTTCTCCAGAGCGCCGTCTGATGTGGACTTTCAAACTGCTCAAATAGTTAAATATTTTACCACAAAACAAGCACTCCACTGTCTCAGCTGAATGGACAGTCCTTTTGTGGCATTTACATGGATGTTATTCAGGTACTCTGAGTAATTACCAGTGGCTGAGGCAGAATTTGAGTTACTGACGAGCGAACTCAACGCTGAGTCCTCAATTAAGTTGTCCATAAGCGCTGGCTGTGAGCCTTGTTGTGGTTGGCCGTCAGATGTGACCTGGAAGTTGTTCGAGTTCCCCATCTGAAGCTGGAGCTCACCAACGGCTCTGTGAAGTGCACCGTCCTCCTCGGTGATCCCAACACCTGTCAAATTATGAGAAATACAGGCTGAATCGCAGAGTTAGTTGATTCACAAAACATTTGCAACAGGATAACTTCCTGTTCCTGATGTCTGAAAACTTCATCTGCGGGCCAATGGCCTGGGGCCTCATGTATCAATCATTACTATGGGCAAATTTGTGCGTACACACCAATGGAATTTTCTAGCCCTCAAGATTGTTTGACAGTCAAGCAAAGCATGATGGTTATTTATAATTCCTTCCTCCTAACACCTATTGTCTACCTCTTGCAACGAGCAATCACCCACGCCTGCAAAGACATCAGTGTTAGCCAATCGGTGTCTAATTTCAGGGGTTACCCAGGTTCTATACTGGTCTCTGAGACAAACTTCAGGGCTAAAAATCCCATGGGTGTGTACGCACAAATTTGCCCATAGTAATGACTGATACACGAGGCCCCTGGTCATCGTACATCTCTTTGACAAAAATGAGATCAGGCTCGCCATCTTTTAAATCTATTACCTGTAAAGCAATGAATGAGTACAAAATTGTTTTGGAAAACAAGCTAAAAAAAAATAGCTAGTCATTTCAGCTCACCTACTGGTAACTCTTTTGCTTTTGGCTTTTTCCGTTAGGGGGCGCCACAGCGGATCATATGTTTCCATCTCTTCTTGTACTCTGCATCTTCCTCTGTCACGCCAGCCACCTGTATGTCCTCCCTCAGCCATAAACCTCCTCTTTGGCCTTCCTCTTTTTCTCTTCCCTGGCAACTCCATATTCAGCATCCTTCTCCTAATATACCCAGCATCTCTCCTCCACACATGTCTAAGCCATGTCAATCTTGCCTCTCTTGCTTTGTCTCCAAACTGTCCAACCTGAGCTGTCCTTCTAATAATACTCGTTCCTAATCCTGTCCTTCTTCATCACTCCCAGTGAAAATCTTGACATCTTCAACTCTGCCACCTCCAGCTCCGCCTCCTGTCTTTTCGCCAGTGCCACCGTCTCCAAGTCATACAACATGGCTGGTCTCACTACCATCTTGTAAACCTTCCCTTTAACTCTTGCTGGTACCCTTCTGTCGCAAATCACTCCTGACACTCTTCTCCACCCACTCCACCCTGCCTGCACTCGTCACCTCTCTTCCGTACTCCCTGTTACTTTGAACAGTTGACCTCAAGTATTCAAACTCATCCACCTTCATCACTTCAACTCCTTGCATCCTCACCATTCCGCTGTCCTCGCTCTCGGTCACGCATAGGTATTCCGTCTTGCTCCTACTGACTTTCATTCCTCTTCTCTCCAGTGCATACCTCCAACTCTCCAGGCTCTCCTCAACCTGCTCCCTACTCTCACTACAGATGACAGATCACAATGTCATCCACAAACAGCATCATCCACGCAGACTCCTGCCTGATCTTGTCCATCAACCTGTCCACCAACATTGCAAACATAAAAGGGCTCAGAGCCGATTCTTGATGTAATCCCACTTCCACCTTGAACCCATCTTGAACACACCTCACCACTGTCACATTGCTCTCATACATATCCTGCACCACTCTTCCATACTTCCCTGCCACCCCCAACTTTCTTGTACAATATCACACCTCTGTCGGCACCCTGTCATTGGCTTTCTCTGAATCCACAAAGAGCTCACGTACAGGTAACTAACTACAAGTTATCTAACAGAACAACATATCTTAATTGTTTCTGCTATTCCATCGCTAATCCAATGAGACCTTCCTTGCAGCTGTGAGGGAAGAGTTTTTCTGGGCCACAAACTCACGCCCAACGCAGCAGGACCCCTTCTGGTTGTGTCTAGATGGTAACTCTCGCGGTTTTTTTAACGCGTTGTTTGTCATTTTCGGCGTTTCGTCATTGTGTACGTCACTGTTTGTCATTACAACCGTCAAGTTGTAATTTCGTCATTGTTTGTCATTACAACCATCAAGTCAATTCTACTTGTATAGCCCAGTATCACAAATTATAAATTTGCCTCACAGACTATTCCTGTAGTGTAGATTTAAGATTACCTTGCACTGCAACAAATAGCCAAGTAGCCTACTACAGCATGATTTGTTACTTTAGGACTTTCCTGCACATGTCTACAACGATGGGTTTCTGCTGATTGTGCTTTCTGTTTATCTGACATCTAGGCCAAGGACTCGGAGCAAGGATTCAGAAGCATTTCAAGTGCTCTGATTTGTTATCATAAATGTTCTCTTCTCTCTCTCTTTTTTGTTTTTTTTTGTTTGTTTTGAAACCATATAACCTACTTTTGCTTATTTTTATCTTAATGCAAACTGTTTAGATTACACATGTAAAGTACTTTAAATGAATTAAGACATATTATTACAATACGTTATTACAATTCAATAAAAATATTGAATAAGTAGATCTTTATATTTAATGATATACCCCCCCCCCCGCCATACAAACGTGACAATATTTAACATGCATAAAGACAAACGTGACGATAATAAAACAAGAACATAAAAAAGTGAAACACCTTACATACGGCTACAAGAACGCGGGTTTTGTTGCAAGAAACATATTATAGATTAATGTATGCATCTTTCTAGCCATTATCCGTAGCTGCGGCCATGTCGAGCGCTACGGTGCTGAATCAAGTGCGCATGTGCGAGAGTTTCGTAAATTTAAGGTTACCCATCTAGATACGACCCGACTTTCCTTTTCTCGTAGTTTGTCGTGAGCGCCTCTGACAGTATTGGGTGTCAGAAGCGAGAAGTCCTTCTCCGGGTTTATGGTCCGTGTAGTGGTGGTGTTGGTAGCGGCGTCTATCCGGAAACTTTGTTAGGAATACTCGCCAGTTTAGAGACGAGACTGCTTGTAAGAAACGACTTTTGGTGTCTCGTGAGCGGGACGGGACGCTAGCGGCGGAACTCAGCTGACTCCTTGCGTCCGCCGGAAGTTGTTTCCATAGTTACCTTTATTTGTGTCCCCCGTATTACCGTTGTGAAAATAGCGGGTCTCTTTTCGCTACTACTTTTTCTTTTAATACCTGAGATCATGTATTAATCTTAAATGTTTAGGACTCCCCCCACCGCCTTATGTAGAAAACCGTTTATTTTGTTTGCGGTAACCAGCAACCGGAATCGCTCCAAACGAGCAGCGATGTCGGATCGCCTCTCTTTTCACTCACAGCTATCCTCCATCATGGAGGTGATGGCGAGGACTGCGCTGAGCCAAGTGTGCAAACTTGTGGACGAAGATTCAGCCGAGCTCCGCTCGGAATTGTCCAGGGCCATGGTTGACAACGTAGCACTGACAGAGAAGCTGCGTCATCTGGAAGGCGAGCTGAAAATGATAAGAAGTGAGGCACCAAAGTGTAGTGTATACTGTCGCACGATAGGTGTGCAAACTGGAGGCTTCAGAGACAAGGCTGGCCACGGTACTGTAACAACGATATTATGTCAAAACGTCAGCTGATGTCAACAACGTGACAGATGTGTTGGTTGTGTGTTCTCCCAAACTGCTAATCTTGTGTTACTTTTTCCTCAGTGATTGGGTCTCCAACGATAGATGGGATCTTTGGAAAGGATTGGTGTATGAATTTATGGAAAGGCAAGGATCCATATGGAGACAGTCTGGAGAGAGTCAGCTGTTCAGCACAATCCTCTGACAATGTGAGTTGCTCTGATAACATGCTGACAAACAAACACTGACATCTACGTTTGCTTAAATGCACACATGGTTCTGGATAATTACTCATGCTGGTTATACTATGACTATAAACAGTTTTAAGTAATCAACGTGATAACAATCAGTGTCCCAAATATGAGTTCATGTGACCTCTCTAAGCTTCAACTATCATATTTGGAATAATAACACTTGATTGTTACAAAAGTTGTGACAAACAGGGCAGTGTTTTAAACACAAAAAATCTTTGTGAATTAGAAATTCTACATACTATATAATGAAAGCTGTGTAAATGTAAAACATGTTACTTGTCTGCATAAGAGATGATGAACCTGCTTGAGTATCCCCGCCAATAAATATAGTGAATGTAATATACACTGTCTAGGCTTCTTAGGGATAAGAGTGAGTCCCTGTGATTGAAAATTGTTTTTACATAAGCCCATTCAGAACCATAATACTTAAGTATCTCATACTCATGGAATACTAGTGTACAGGTAAAACTATTCAGCAAGCTCATGCTTGTTATCCCTTCACAGTTTTCCATTTTGCTGTTTTCTTCAATTTAGTCAGCAGTGCTATCTTCAGACCAAAGCACCCTAACTGAAATTAAAGAGGAGGATTGTGAAGAAGAAATATTGAGCTCCTGTCCAGCAGAAACATTCAGCCTAGATGTAAGAGGTAAAATAAATTTAAAATTAGGTATTCACAGAGAGTTGAATCAGTCATCTGGACACGATGTTTATTGAAACATTGTGTCCAGATGAACTTTTTCAACTTTGTGATTTCCTTGCCTGGATTATTGAGAATGAGTGAAGACATTAAAATTAAGTAGTATGCACAGTTCATACCAGTGTAAGTTACAGTGTACATTTTAGTTTGATTCCATTTTATTTCGGTGTTTTGTTTTTGCAGTTGAAGATGAATGCCTTGCTTATGAAACAGAGGCACCACACATGGAATACTCCATTGATGATAACGCTGACAGCCTGTCAATTGCCCAGGAAGACCAGAGTGTGTCTATCGCCTGTTTTGGGCAGTCCTCTGTGCACCTTGGACCTATAAATATTGAAGAAGCGGAGGAGGAGCACGACACCATTGTTGTTCCGATCGATGAGGAGGATGGTGGAGATGTGCAGTTCATTCTAGGGAATCAAGAGGAAGGGTTGATCACCCTTGCAGGTGAACCCGTCCAAACTGAACAGCAAACATTACCTGGAGACTCTGAAAACAGTACTGATTTTGAGAGAGATGAAGACAAACGCGACAACTTGAACACATTTAATTTACAAACCAAGAGTAATATGAACAAAGACAAATTTACTTGTGAAGTATGTAGCAGGGCATTCTTCCACAAGCGCACCCTCACACTGCACATGAAAACCCACAAGTCAACCTTCTGCCAAATTTGCAATCAACGTTTTCCTCGGGGGCAAAAACTCACATCTCACATGTGTGTTTCTCCGGCGCACCCACATAGTTCACACAAATCATGTCATTTGTGTGGGAAGACCTTCGCAAATCCATCAGCTCTGAGGGTGCACTTTGTTGTCCACACAGGAGAAAAGCCCCATAGGTGTGACCTGTGTGGGAAAGGATTTACCCAAAAAGGGAATCTTAAATGCCACCTCCGCATCCATACTGGTGAGCGGCCATTCTGTTGCACTGAATGTGGAAGGACCTTTACACAAAAGGTGAATCTCAATCACCATTTAAGGGCTCATAGAAAAAAAGAGTTCAAGGCTGAAGCTGTCAGAAACAGCAGGCGTTTCAAAAGGTGATGTTGGTAATCTGTTGGTAACGGTTTTCAGTTCAAGAACTGTGAAAACGTTTATCACACTGCACCATGCATGTCTGCTGTAATGTTAATGTACTGTTATCCATCCATCCATTATCCAAACCGCTTATCCTGATCTCAGGGTCGCGCGAATGCTGGAGCCTATCCCAGCAGTCATTGGGCAGCAGGCGGGGAGACACCCTGGACAGGCCGCCAGTCCATCACAGGGCCCACCCACACACACACACACACATTCACACCTAGGGACAATTTAGTATGGCCAATTCACCTGACCTACATGTCTGGACTGTGGGAGGAAACTGGAGCACCCGGAGGAAACCCACGCTGACACGGGGAGAACATGCAAACTCCACAGAGGACGACCCAGGACGACCCCCAAGGTTGGACAACCCCGGCGCTCGAACCCAGGACCTTCTTGCTGTGAGGCAACCGCGCTAACCACTACACCACCGTGCCGCCTATACTGTTATGTTCATGAACATATACTGTTCTGTTCTTGTTATTTTTGTACAACCTGCAATGCCTGGTTCTATTCTTAAAAAAACGAAGTTGCAGAAATTCTGCTATTTTGTGGCACAGCACATCTTTTTCAGATAACTGACATTTTCCAAGAAGAGCCAACTGGAGTAGTGTTCAATCTTATACTTATATATGCTTAATTGTCAGTATTTGTTTCCTTTATCAAAAAAACAAAACAAAAACAAAACACAAAAAAACTTAAGCATTGTTTAGACTTGGAATTTCATGGACATTACTTTTCCCCCTTTAGTATGGTGATGGCATCTTTTTTATAATCCTTACCAAAATTACAGCTGAAGCCACATAATTCACAGAGTATTTGCTGCTTGGCATCAGTAGTGTTATCAGTATTTATTTTTCAAATTCAAAAAGGGAGTCAACCGTCTGGGAGAAGCTTTGGTTTGTTTTGCTTGAGGTCCATCTCGGTATGTGAAGAGAAATAATATAAAAATAAATTTATTAACAGTGCAAAATGTGTGTAGACTCAAACATAGGGGTAATTCACTTTAGCGTGTCATTGTGGTTCTTTCAATTGGTTGACTAAACGCACACATGGGTGAGAAAAGTCTAGTGTTACGGATAACTTTCTTCATCTAGGCATGAGAAGAAGATTGACATAGTAATGCTTATGTTATTCAGACCAGATTAGTTTCTGGGACACTTGGTCATCTGAAAATTTCCCATTAGCATCAATTTGATAACATTTACGTTTTTAAGAGAGAGTGCTTATTTTCCTACCAGGCCCAAAGGCCCGAATAAGGAAATGGGCAGTGTGTTGTAAAAACAGGCCTGGCATAGAGTAATGGAGTGAAAAACACTTTTGCTTGCCTTTTAAAGTTAAACATTAGAAGTTTTCCCTACCAAGCGATGTGACATATTGTTGTTGTCGGGCGGAAACCTTGTATGTGCAAAGTGCAAAATAGAAACGGGGGAGAACCCCCCCCCCCCGTGTTTTTAAAATAACACTGTCGTAAGGTCAGATGTCACGTCATTATATTAGTCTTTATCAAAATCAAACTCAAATGGAGTTATGAGGTTTTTGACAACAGAATGTCAAGAGACGTGTTTGGGCTGCATCAGAGGCAGTAAGTGTATCGCATTACGTTATCAACCTACAGGTTACAATGTTTATTGTACCTATGTGTGCGCTCAGCTTTTCCTGTTGAATACATCTGGCCAAAATCTTGCTATCGAAGATTAAGTCATATGAACAGGCTACTGAAGACCGTATTGGCTATGACTAGATGGCAAATGCTCTAAACTGTACTCTAACCTACCGTGGTTTCTCTGCTCCCACGTCTCAGGCCTCAAATACATAAAACCTTAGCCTTTATAGACTCGGGTGTTTCTTGAGTAAAGAAAACACTGTACTTATTCACACAACCAGTTCTTTATTTAGCCTTGCATCGCAGCTCTTGCATTGCAAACAACCACAGACTGTCTCCAAACAACTGCCTACTACTGCTGGGTGGTTAAGACCCAGGTTCTGCTGCTTGAATTCTTCTGAGAACACCTGCCTTGATAACGGCCTCAGCATCTTCTCCTCAGCAGCATGATGGTACACTTTATGTATAGGTCAATCATGCATTGAAAGATGGGAGGTGGCTGGTGTGACAGAGGAAGATGCAGCGGACAGGAAGAGATGGAAACGGATGATCCGCTGTGGCGACCCCTCACGGGAACAGCCAGAAGTAGTAGTAGTAGTAGTAGTAAGTCATGGACTGAAAGACAGGCTCCGGGTACTGTTTTGATGTTGATGACTTACAGTAGTGGGTGGGCCCCTTAGGGAGCTCCTGTAGAAAACTCCTCATGAACTCATAAGCCTTTACCTTTGTGGTATGATGCTGCCTTCTTCTGACTGCCTGTGTCCTGCACCCAGTTAAGGACTGACCATTCCCCTATTCCAAGCGTTGCCAAAACAAACTCTGACACACCCTACTTCTCTGTCCATCAAATTAAAAAAGAAAACAACAGTAGATGACCTTGAATTTTCAGACCCCCTTCTCCTCTACTGGGGCGACAGCTACCAAACCACGTACGCACATTTTTCCCCCTTCCCAGTTCATGTTCTCCCAAAAGCATTTAAAAATCTTCTCCCTGTCTGCCTGTCCAATTTTACTGCAGTGATGCTTGGAGGACTTCACACATGCAGCTGACTGGGATCTTGGTCCCATCACCCGGGACTCCTTGGTAACCTCTTCTTTCTTGCTGTTCCCAATGTAGAACTGTCTCATCATTCTCTCTTTTCTGCACACACTACTTCCAATTACTTCAATTCTTACGCTTTCTTCCTCCGACTGTGTCATCCTGGGAATCTTAAAATATAACAAAAAAACTATGTGTGTGTGTGTGTATTAGCCACTGTGACTACTTCTATGAAATGTGCCCATCTATCCAATCAACACTCATTATACATTCTAATATCAATTCCTATACAACTCATCAGTCATTAACACATTATTCCCTCTACCTGCATCCACTTCAAATTCCTCTCGCTACACTCTCCAGTGCCGACTCCTCATCCCCTCTCTCTGAGCTGGGCTCACCTCTCCCTACTTCTGGTTCCTCCTCTGTCACTCTCTCCATCTGTGCTGTCACTGTATCTGTGTCTACAACTGGCCTTAGCTTGTTTCCTCCTCATATGACACCTTGAGAACTGCACACATTTCCTCCAGGGACAAAGACATTACTACTGTTAAAGAAAAAAACCTAAAAAAAAGTCATAGAAGAAGCTGGTTATCTAGATAACTATATGACACATTTGTACTATACAACACTATTACATAACATCACATCTGCTGATAAAAATCTCAAGTAGCGACTGACCAAGTAAACCTAGGGTTAATTTGAGAACATTTTATTGAGCGATTTACCCCAGATGAAGTTAGCTGAAATTGCATCGTCAGTTTACCTTCAGCTCTAATGTGTGCAGCACTTCATTCAAGATGGAGGCAGGCTGGAGCTGAATTTTTGCGAACAGTTTAAGGATCCAATGGATTTACGAGATTTAATCACAAGCTCTTTTTAATCTACTACTATGACTAATACTTTTCATTATTTAAGTGTTTATAAAACCCACAGACATGTAAAGGGTGCGCAATAAATAGCATTGACCTATGAAAAACTAAAAATGACTAAATATGGCGATACGAGGTTTCCACCCGACAGCGATGATGTTTGCAGAAGACCATGTTTATCTGAGTGTATTCATTTTTAGATAGTTCTCTTATTTGTGGATTCGTCAATACTAGTGGGGGATAGCCTTTTTCACCAACCCTGCACAAAGTCAGTGATTGGATTTAAAGTGTTTTTTTTTTTTTGGTTGTTTTTTCCCCCCCAAGTCATGGAGTTTGAATCAGCCCCCTTTAAATAAATTTAAGATCACTTAACCCCAACAAGTTAATTAATTCTTGGGATGAATATAAAATTCTCAGACGTGTCTGTCAATCATACACCAATCAGCCAAACATTAAAACCACTGACAGGTAAGTGAATAACATTGACTGTCTCGTTACAGTGGCACCTGTCATGGGGTGGGATATATTAGGCAACAAGTGAAGAGTCAGTTCTTGAAGTTGATGTGTTGGAAGCAGGAAAAATGGGCAAGCGTAACGATCTGAGCAACTTTGACAAGGGCCAAATTGTGATGGCTAGTCAACTGGGTCACAGCAGGTCTTGTGGGGTGTTCCCAGTATGCAGTGGTCAGTACCTACCAAAAATGGTCCAAGGAAGGACAAGCAGTGAACTGACGAAAGGGTCATGGGCACCCAAGGCTCATTGATGTGCGTGAGGAGCGAAGGCTAACTCATCTGGTCTGATCCCACAGAAGAGCTCCTGTAACTCAAATTGCTGAAAAAGTTAACACCGGCTATGATAGACGGGTGTCAGAACACAGCGCATCACAGCTTGCTATGTATGAGGCTGCTTAGCTGCAGACAGGTCAGAGTGCCCATGACGACCCCTGTCCACCGCCAAAAGCGCTTACAATGGGCACGTAAGCGTCAGAACTAGACCACTGAGCAGTGGAAGAAGGTGGCCTGGTCTGATGAATCATGTTTACTTTTACTTCATGTGGACGGCCGGGTGCATGTGCATCATTTACCTGGAGAAGAGATGGCACCAGGATGCACTATGGGAAAAAGGCAAGCCGGTGGAGGCAGTGAGATGCTCTGGGTAAGGTTCTGTTGGGAAACCCTGGGTCCTGGCATTCATGTGGATGTTACTTTGACATGTACCACCTACCTAAACAAGTACACCCCTTCATGGCAATGGTATTTGCTGATGGCAGTGGCCTCTTTCAACAGGATAATGCACCCTGCCACACTGTAAAAATTGCTCAGGAATGTCTTGAGGAACAGGACCCAAGTTCCCCAGGTCTCAATCCGATCGAGCATCTGTGGGATGTGCTGGAAAAAAACAAGTCTGATCCATGGAGGCCCCACCTCACAACTTACAGGACTTAAAGGATCTGCTGCTAACGTCTTGATGCCAGATACCAGAGGACACCTTCAGAGGTCTTGTGGAGTCCATGCTTCAATGGATCAGAGCTGTTTTGGTGGCATGAGGGAGACCTACACAATATTAGGCAGATGATTTTAATGTTTTGGAGAATCGGTGTATACTCTTTCCTATAATATAGCAGGCTCTTTCATTCACACTGAATATTTAAAGCTGCTGTCTTGAAAATTTACATGCAAAATAATGTCGTTGATATTCAGTCACTGCCATATTTAAGAAAATTGCTAATCCACGAATATACAAATTACTAACACTTTTTTCACTTGCTCAGTTTAATGGTAATTGTCGAGTAGGACTTTCTCAGTTAAAATGATAGCGCGCATAACATTTTACATCTTGGATGTAGTGGCGAGTTTGAAGCAGCAAACTTGTGGCTAATGTGCAGGTACGGTAGGACAAGCTCATAAAAGACCTTTCCCAACTAAAACCTAGGGTCAGTCATATGTTGTTTTTTTTTGTTTTTTTTGTTTTTTGTGCTGGGTGCTGACGCAACAGTACAGGTGACCATTTCATTTCAGATAGATCTCTGGTATTAGGACTGCTCAAATATCACTGCAGCTATCACACAAATCTTATGATGTCAAATTAAAAAAAGAGCCGAATAATTACTACATAAACATCCCTTCACTTCATGTGTATCCTGCACACAAAATTGCATAATGTGAAGTCTTAAAATTAGCACTACCAAACTACCAAGTCCTAGTGCCAAGATCTTAACTGAAATTAAGCACCCTTAATTGAAACACTGGTGCTGATTAAAACCATACTTGTAAGCATAACTTTTCCCACAATCCACGCAGCTATAAGGCTTTTCTCCTGTGTGTGTGCGCACGTGTATGTTCAGAGAGCTTTTCTGTGAGAAACTTCTGCCACAGTGTTGACAACTGTATGGCTTTTCCCCAGAGTGCACACGCTGGTGCAGTTTAAGGTATGTCTTTTGAGCAAAACGCTTTCCACAAACCGTGCAGCTGAAGGGTTTTTCTCCAGAGTGCCGTCTGATGTGGACTTTCAAACTGCTCAAATAGTTAAATATTTTACCACAAAACAAGCACTCAAACCGTTTAAGTGGCCTCCCCTGTCTCAGCTGAATGGACAGTCCTTTTGTGGCATTTACGTGGATGTTATTCAGGTACTCTGAGTAATTACCAGTGGCTGAGGCAGGATTTGAGTTACTGACGAGCGAACTCAACGCTGAGTCCTCAATTAAGTTGTCCATAAGCGTTGGCTGTGAGCCTTGCTGTGGTTGGCCGCCAGCTGTGACCTGGAAGTTGTTCGAGTTCCCCATCTGAAGCCGGAGCTCACCAACGGTTCTGTGAAGTATACCATCCTCCTCAATGATCCCAACACCTGTCAAATTATGAGAAATACAGGCTGAATCGCAAAGTAAGTTGGTTTACAGAACATTTATTTAGAAGAGGATAACTTACTGTTCCTGATGTCTGAAAACTTCATCTGCGGGCCAACGGCCTGGTCATCGTACATCTCCTCTTTGACAAAAATGAGGTCAGGTTCGCCATCTATTAAATCTATTGCCTGTAAAGCAACGAATGAGTACAAAGTCGTTTCAGAAAACAAGTTAAAAAATCATGTCAGCTCACCTACAAGTTACTAATTACAAATTATCCAAGCAAACAACATTGTTTCTGCAATTCCGCTGGCCATGGACACCAACAATGGTGCGTTTTCACTGCTGAAACTGAAACAATTGGGCATTTGCTCAGTTATATGCTTGTAATACCTCAAAGAGCAGACCTTTTGCACACCTGTAGATCAACAGGTGCGTAGGAGAAGATCCAGGGTCAACAAGGCAGAAAGACTCCCGCACACTGTCCTCTATACTTGCAGTCAGACCTTCATCAGGTTATAATAACCTGATGAAGGTCTGTGTAATGAAACGTTATCATTAAATAGCACTGACCCCAAGTAGAGTGTGCGGGAGTTTCTCTCTACCTTGTTGATGTTCGTAATGCCTGAGAAATTACACTGACCTGTGACCCAGCATCTCGCAGTGCCGCAGATCTGGTCACCTCTTTGCTTTGAGGGGTTTGTTTGTCCTCTCTCCACAGATCCATGCACCAGTCTTTTCCATAAACCCCTTCGATGGCTGGAGCAGGCTGCTGCTGCTGCTGCTCTGTAAAATTGATTAGCAATTGTAAGGATGATGACGATGATGATGCAGGGTTGTGGCCAGCCTAAAACAGGTGGGTCTTTCTATCCTAAAAAGTGGAGATTTAAATTCAACGCACAGGATACTGGCTTTTGATGGCTATGACATAGTACACTACAGTATAAATAAAGCTTGTAATATAGTGGATATAGTATATTTTTACATATAAAAGCACATATGTATATCTGTCACTGATAGAGAGGCGCCTGCTCCACCAATATGTTCTGATCAACAGGGTTCCTGATTAAAAGCAGGATGTTGATTAACACAAGTAGGGTGTTCACTAGAGTTGTAAAGATATAAAAAGGGTAAGGCTTTTGTTGTACTTCAGTTACTCTGCAGACCAACTCAGGCTTTGTTGATGCTCAATCAAAGTCTTATTTGAAAGATCCTCATCTCACTGATTATTTTGCAATTTCTCTATCACTTGCCACCACATGGAAGAATCACAAAATAGAGGATATTTCATGAAGATATCGTAGTGAACATGACCTTAAGTTTTTCCCTAAGGTAACATGCTGCTTGGTTTCATTGAATATACTTTAGTTCTGACTTTTTTTTTTGTCCTTTTCATTTGTTGGAGTCGGTAGGACGACCCCCCACACACCCCCACACCCCGAGCATAAACAAGGCACCTCTTTATACTGCCATGATGTGCATGACGAGGCAGTAAATGGCATGTCCTTCCCCGAGTAGCTTTATTGACAGCTGATGATTGCTTATGGCATGAAACAGGCTTGTACTGTCTCATAAAGAATGTACTTGACTCACTGGATATATATATATATATATAATCCAGAATTTACTTGACTCACTGGATATATATATATATAATCCAGTGAGTGAAGTAAATTCTTTATGAGACAGTACAAGCCCGTTTCATGCCATAAGCAATCATCAGCTATATATAATCCAGTGAGTCAAGTAAATTCTTTATGAGACAGTACAAGCCTGTTTCATGCCATAAACAATCATCAGCTGTCAAATAAATTGACATAATTCCCTGGATTATTTTGCTCCTTATTTGTTGAGCACTTTCCCTGCCGATGAGTGTTTATTTTAACAAAGTTATAGAGAGAGAGAGAGAGAGAGAGAGAGAGAGAGAGAGAGAGAGAGAGAGAGAGAGAGAGAGAGAGAGAGAGAGATTTTTTCCACCTGGAAACTGTCAATGGTGTTGATAAAAGTGCTCAACAAACGAGGAGCGTAATATTATGACAGATGTTGGGGGGGAAACTTTAATTCATAGCACTACAAGCCTGTTTCATGCGTCACGCACTCATCTGCTGCCAATGTGGTTAAAGCTGATGAGTGAAGTTATATATAAAACTTTGTTAAAAGAAACACTCAGTGGCAGGGAAAGTGCTCAACAAATAAGGAGCAAAATAATCCAAATTCTTTATGAGACAGCCCACAATCCTATTTCATGCCATAAGCAAGTAAATTCTTTATGAGACGGCACAAAACTGGCTCGTGCCGTCTCATAAAGAATTTACTTGCCGCACTGAATTATATATAAATATAGATGCATAAAGATATATTAAGATGGATAGACATCCATCTTAATATTCCGCTCCTCGTTTGTTGAGCACTTTTGTCAACACCATTGACGGTTTCCGAAAAAAGCTGTCTATATATATATATATATATATATATATATATATATATATATATATATATATAGACAGCTTTTCTTTTTTTTTACAGGACAGCTGATGATTGCTTATAGCACGAAACAGGCTCGTACTCTCATAGAGAATTTACTTGACTAACTGGAGTTTATGCACACACGCGCGCGCGCGCCCGCACGCGCGCGCGCGCACACACACACACACACACACACACACACACACACACACACACCACATATCACATATATACATATCTGTATATATTACAAACCTCGTATAAATTTCTCTGGAGCCTGAATCCCACCCTGTCGGTGACTGACACTGTTGACATTGGCAGGGTAATGCTGCGCCTCCCTCGCCGCCCGCAGCTGGACCTCCAGCAAATAACATTTCTTCTTCAACGCCTCCTTCTCAGACTTGTGTTGAGAGATCTCGGTATGGAGGACGGAGGAGCACTCGTCGGCGAGGTTGCTTATTTCAGCCAAGGCTGCTTTCGTCAGCTTTTCCAGAATGGCAGCCAGCTGCGAGCGGAAGCTCCTGTTCGTAACGTCGCACATCATGTCGACGGAGAGGCTGTTTCGATTGTTTCGACGAGAAAATGACGGGACCGCAGCCTGGACAAGATACCTCTGTGTCAAGCGGTCGGCCTGTTGTTGCCGCCCCGGGGCATTGTGGGAAGGGTTGTTTTCCCCACCCGCATTTCGCAAAGACCCGCCCCCTACTCTACCTCTGATTGGCTAACCCTAACTGTAACCCCACCCTAACCTTAACCAACCTAACCCGGCGGAGGCGATGAGAACTAGCTAATCATATGCAGCGCGTCACAGAAAGACGAATCGGTTCGACCGGACACAACGTTTATTGAGAGAAAAGTCTTGACGCATGCTCAGTAATCCCGGCAAGGAACTCAGAAAGTTGTATCGGTTCATCTGAACACAACGTTTACTGCGAACAGAGGATCCGGGGAACTGCAATCACAGCGTTGTGACATGGCGCCCCGCTCGGGTCAGGGATGTCCGTGCCCTCTTCCATCCTTTGTGCATAGAACACATGGCCATTGTAACTCTAGTTAACGGTCATGGCAACATGCATATGAAACCGATCGTTGGTTTCGGTCGTTATGCTGTTGGGTATAAGGGTGGGAATACCTGCAATGAGTTGAGGCTGAAGAGGTCACATAGATGAGTGATGAAACGTTTCTCTCGACAAACGTTGTGCCCAGATGAACTGACTCAACTTTGATTTTCTTATCTGGATGATTGAGCATGCATAAAGACATGGTTGGGCATTGTGAAGGACATTTTTATGATTATATAACGTCTGCTCACATGATCGTGTCTGCCATATAATCATATATATTTGCTTACTTTTAATCTTTAGCTATGTATGACCTATACCATGTTTAACTTTCGTCTATATTGCTTAGATAGATGCTATAAAGTGTATATGCAACAGAGCAAAGGTAGTGTCATAAAGTGTCTTCTCCATGTGACCCAATAAAGGCCTATTGTTAACTGTTAGCTGATGACAGAGGAATGTGTGAGAAACTCTTGTGAGTGTAGCAGAGTTTGTACAAAGTAATTGGATAAACGGCCTTGGTGGGCTACCAGCTAGACACAAGGAGGGGAGGAACAAACATCTGTCCTGTAACAGATACTGTGCTCTACTATCCGGCGCACACCTGCAAGGTTTCAGATGCGTCATGCTCTGAGCATTTTTAAAGCAGGAGGTTTTTGTCTCGCTCCTCATTTATTGTCAGAGTGGAATTTAAATAATTGCCACGACAGACATTTTCAATAAAATTAAAGGAAATATCCAGTGGTAGATTGTGTAGATTTGTTTTAAAGCACAGCTGCATTTTTAGAATATATGCTACCCAATGCACTTCTCATTGTTTCACATTCACTCCACCATCACCTGATACAAAAACTGTCCTGAAATGAGCCACAAAGAATATCCTGCCAACTGTAGGGTCAATTACCCATCAGATAGAGAGCATCACAGTCCTCACATCCAACGCAGGTAATCCACCACAGAGGCTGTCTCTGTCAGTCTGTTTGTGAAGGGTGTAGGCATATTAGACTATCTGTGACTTTAATTCGGAATTACCCGTTTCTGTGAAGTAGGCTATACCTTTACATTTGAGTGATCAAGTAAAAAAAAAGGAAAGGGTCACAACTCTTACCTGACTGAATCAGAAGCGAAATAACAGCAGCCTATTTTAATCTAGGCTGAATATTTCTGCTTCATCTCATCCAGTGACATAAAGGATGCATGTGCCTGCATCAACAAATGCCAGCTGTAAAACTGGAAATAGGCCCAACTCACGTATGCCATTATCTGACATACTTTACTGCTTACATGCAAGGCCTTGGGCTTGTCTGAAATTGCCAGGTTATCTTCAACTCCTGTGCATTGGTCTCTTTATGAAAACAAAACAGGTGCTATCTGACCTTCAACTTGTGTAATTTATTCAAACGATCTGGGGGGACCATGGGGGCTGCAACTCATTCTGTTCAAAACATTCAGTTCACAAGAAAGGATTGAATTACCCAACATACAGCAGGTTATTTTTAATGGGAGTTAGGTTAGTTATAGCTATGGCCGAGGGAATATCTGCATTGGGCAGTGTGGATGGGGTGGCCATTACTCTCAAAGGTGGGCTATCAGAATTGAAATGTGTACATGCAATCATAAGAAAAGGAAAGAGAACCCACTAAAGTGACATCATAAATTATCATACAAGCAAATCTGCATCTTTTCCGGGGGGGGGGGGGGCTATGCAGCATCCCCGGTCCCCAGCCGCTCACACCCAGATGCAAAGCAAACTTTATTATGCCTAAAAACAGTTCGACTAAAACACGTGACAAAATGAAAACTGATTGACAGCCACGTCTGAGGCGGTTTCATGTGCACCCCCTTCCTCACGCTAAATATAGGTAGGCCTATTTGAGATTTCACTACGATATGCCTGCACACTCGGGTCTAAATGTACCGCCAGGTGTTTCTTGAGATTACAGTTCTTCGTAAATCCCTTGCCGCATTTGACGCAAACAAAGGGTTTCTCCCCCGTGTGAGTGCGCTGATGCATGTCGAGGGTGCATTTCTGAATGAAGCCCTTTCCGCAGACGGGACAGCGGTAAGGCTTCTCCCCAGTGTGTGTGCGCTGGTGCGTGTACAGGTGGCCTTTCTGCGCGTATCGTTTACTGCACAGCGCACACCTGAATGGCTTCTCGCCCGTGTGACTCCGCCCATGTATTTCAAGCTGGCTGAAGCACCGGAAACTCTTGCCACACTGCGAGCAAGCAAACCTCTTGGCAGTCGCCGAGCTCCTCAGGCCATGAACCCTCACGTTTTTTTGGGAGGCGACGTTTCGACCCATGTTCTTCCCAGCAGCCTCTGCGTTGGTCTGAGGCGTGGGCGTAGGACGCCCACCTTGAAGCTCTGATTGGGCGAGTGAGATCCACCGGATGTGGTGCGTCCCGGCTCCGACGACGGACGACTGGGTGGCCGGAGCCACGGAGCTCTCGGTAAACGCAGACTGCTGATCTCTGCACTGGCTCACATCTGAACTCTTCTTCCGAATATCCGTGACCAATTCACTTCCTGTTGAGAACACGATACCACCGTTGCACACCTCCAAAAACAGTATTTATTTAAGACACATATTATAATATGATGCTGAGAAGCAGAAACATCAATGCACTTAAGTCATGGCCGGATTAACCCACCAGGGGGCCCCAGGGCACGCGTGTCCATTGCCCCCCCCCGCCCCCTCTGATAGGCTACGCAAACAATACTAAACATTGTTATATGTAAAACTAATGCAAATAGCCAACATGGTAGTTGACACTATGCCAATCTGCATGGGATTCGGATGGCGACTACAAAGTACAACACAATTCTGAATCACAAAACAAACAGATGAGAATAGCAGCTCACAGCATCGCAAACATAATGCGCTTCTTCCCACTTACAACGGCTTACCAACAGGAAATAAATGTTTGTTTCAGAGCAAATAATTTAGTGAAATATGGGCATATTTTAGTAAAACTATCTGTTTAATTATTTGGTAACACTTTCTATGAAGCTTGCATCTATAACGCCCTATAAGCATCAATTGCATCTATGCGCCCATACTTTCCTACAATGTGTAGTACAATGACTAACGGCTATGGCTGAAGACTGTGAAATAGCAGTGAAGTCTCATCATGCATCTCTACAAAACTTCAGCAAAACAAGTTGGCTATGATGTATTATGACATCTGACAGATAAACAGGCTAATGATGACATATTTATAACGCATCAATCCGCTTTAAATTGACATAATGTATCATAAAGGTGGTTATGAGGTGTTGTGAGGGTGTATACATGGTTATAATGAATCTTACAATGACTTGTAGCTACACTTATGGGGTGTTATAGATGCTTATATGGCATTATAGATGCAAGCTTCATAGAAATTGTTACCAATTATTTTTCAGTATGGGCATTCTAGCTAGCACATTTGTTAAACTATACACAATGAAACAATGAATTTGATCATAAGCATCGAGTCTGCGCTATGTCAGACTTTGTTGCACTCTCAATGCTACAATGTAAACACAAGGCACATGTTGCACTCTTAATTGCTACAATCAGTAGAGAATGTAGCTTGGACCCCGCATCAATAGAAACTGTAGCTTGGGGCCCCCGCATCAATAGAAACTGTAGCTTGGGGCCCCCGCATCAATAGAGACTTTGTAGTTTGGGGCCCTGCATCAGTAGAGACTGTAGCTTGGGGCCCCGCATCAATAGAGACTTTGTAGCTTGGGGCCCTACATCAGTAGAGACTGTAGCTTGGGGCCCCGCATCAATAGAGACTAGCTTGGGCCCTGCATTGCGACGCAGGGTTGGAACAAACATCCCTTGTTGGGTATGACTGGGGATCCCTACTATACGCAAACACAATACCCCTGACCTTCTGGGGCCCCTCATGGTCCGGGGCCCTGGGGCACTCGCCCAGCACGCCCGGTCCGTAATCCAGCCTTGATTTAAGTGCGCTTTAGTTAACTAATTGTTTTAATAGCTGTCGTGCAACTAGTCAGTGATTGCGGTTTTTATTTGTTCTTTTTTAAAAAAAAATTACTTATTGACAAAAGTTAATGGAGAAACTCACCGTTTTCATGTGCTCCTTGTGGCTCAGTCACTGTGTCTACCTCAGATGGCTCCTTTTTTATCTCCTTAAACTCAGGCTCTGCTGTTGCTGGATTTGTGAGCTGTCGACGGGACAATGATGTGCTCATTACAGAGGAGCGGTACACAACACTTTAGACTATATTACACGTGATGTCCAGTTGAAAACTTACTTCAGCGGAAGAGCAGACGTCACCCTGATAGGAGGCGTCCTCCCATGTGTTTTCACTGGGAACAACAGACTCTGGATTAGATCAAAACAAACCAGCTAATTGACCGTAAGGGGAAAGGTGATGTTGGAAATATGAAGTTATATCGGAGCAGTGGGGTGCACCATCACTCGCTTAAAACTGCTGATAGGAGTCAGTCGGCCTACCTTTTTATCACGGGTCTTGCCCTCGCAGGCTCCGATCTTCCACAATTGTTTTCTGAATCATCGTGAACTCCGGGTGTCATGGAAGGTCGCGATACGTCCTGCCTGCGCCCCTGTGCAATCCAGAGCAAATTTTCCATTAATTGCAGTTTCTCTGTTAGTGATGCTATTTCATTCCTTCCTCGGGTTATCTCTATTTTTAGCATCTTTGTTTCGATCTCGACTAGTTTGCTTATTTCCATTACAGCTGTTTTGGATAAGGCATCCATAATGGAGACGAGCTGTGTCTGAAAAGAGAACATGGTCGACATTGTCGCCAACACTGACTAAATGTTGTCACTGTTAGGTGAAATCGATATTAACTGCCAAACATTGATAAGAGATACGTGTGCATGCCCAGCAGATGAGCCGAGTGTTTTTCTACCATCTGAAAATGTGAAAATGGTGCCATTGTTTCCATCTATCGTCGGGGAGGACACATCACAACCATGCCTTTTCATAGATTACATCTTCTTCATTGTCCGACCGAATATGTGGACTAACTGCCGGCACCGGTTAATTTACATAGTTCTTTCAGATCTGGATAGATGGGCTAAAGCACATTTTTAACAGTAGGGGATTATTCGGTGCTCTGTTGCACGCTGTTTGTTTCATTTATTTAAGATTGACTCAGTTGACCAGAATGCAACACGGTGAAAACTAGAATGTGATTGGCTAGTGGAAAAAAATCAAAAAGGTGAAAGGGACATGGCGTCGGAGTCGGAGAGCGAAATTGGAAATGAAAAGGACACCAGAGGGTGTTACACCAAGATGTGTGACAGTCAGGGCTGTAACTTCAGAATTCTGGAACCCTGTAGGCATTTTGGGGTAAAAGTGTTTTCTTGGTTGTTCCTCTAGTATTTTTTTTGTGCTGAATCAATTTCTGCCGGATGCCAAGCTGTAATAGTTATGGTTTAGTCATAATTATTGATTAATTAGCATAATTATTGATTAATCGCCCAAAATTAGAAATGGATATAAATTTCCTATTTTTTAATATTCTATATATGGTTGTTTGATATCATTGTAAAGGGGACCTTCTAGGCTTTCATTTAAGCCCATGGTTGTATCTTTCTGACAAACACATAGGTCACATGACCTCTTTAAACCATAAATTACACACATTTTCCCACAATTTTCGCCTACACTACATAGTTTCTTTTATCCCTGTGGGATCAAGGGACATCAGGGACCCAAAACCCAACAATCTCAATACTTAGTGGACTCTGAGGATTCAGGAAATGTATAATATACCCATACTATTTGTTTGTGAGAGGTTATTGTGAGCCTTAAATAAGAAGTCACCGGCTCAGGCCCATTCTCCTCCATTCATTCTTTGGACCAGCATTACGTAAAAACTACCACACCAATTGTCTAGATATAATGATAATATTACTAATACTAATGCAATTATAATCATAGGCCAGGTAAACATTTTTCATCCATTTAATTAATCAATAAAATTCACTGAACATGGCCACTAATTACAAATATGGATAGTAATGATCAAATCAAAACAACAGTGCATTACATATTCATTTTTTTTGTGATCACATTTTTTATTTTCTTCAGTGCATTACATATTCATGCAAAGGTCACTTGACTTTCGGCACTGACAAGATGCAGTGCATTGGTTTGGCTTGCAGCTGCATCGGGCTGTCTTGCATCCAGTTGTGCAGCCACAGACTAGCTCCTCACAGGCATCTGGAACTGCAGGCAGCGACATGAGTTCAGGAACAAGCACATTGTCCTTCATCTTCCATCCCATATTTTCAAGGGGTGGCAGCACTGGGTACTGTAAGTGGGCCTGGCGCCAGACCAAAGTCTGGAAGTGCACATGCTGAATGTGAAAGTTCAGAGCATCTCTGGTGGGTGGCAGTCTCTCTATGGTCATGCCCTTGACAAACATGCCCAAACGGACTTCATTGATGTTGTTTGTGTTCATTGCACCATATATACTGCTCAAAAAAATAAAGGGAACACCTAAAAACACAATATAGACCTCGATGAATGAAATATTTCAGCTGAAAATCTTTATTTATTAGACAGAGGAATGTGTTTAGAGCAAAATAACCTAAGAATGATCAATGGAAATCAAAATCATTAGCCCATTAAGGTCTGGATTCAGAATCATACTCAAAATCAAAGTGGAAAATGAGAACATAGGCTGATCCAACTTCTGTGGAAATTCTTCAAGACGATTCAAAATGAGGCTCAGTAGTGTGTGTGGCCTCCACGTGCCTGTATGCACTCCCTACAACATCTGGGCATGCTCCTGATGAGACGACGGATGGTCTCCTGAGGGATCTCCTCCCAGACCTGGATCAGGGCATCGGTCAACTCCTGGACAGTCTGTGGTGCGACATCGCGTTGGCGGATGGTACGAGACATGATGTCCCAGAGGTGCTCGATTGGATTCAGGTCTGGGGAACGTGCAGGCCAGTCCATAGCATCAATGCCCTCGACATACAGGAACTGCTGACACACTCTGGCCACATGAGGACGAGCATTGTCATGCATGAGCAGGAACCCAGGGCCCACTGCACCAGCATATGGTCTGACAATGGGTCTGAGGATCTCATCCCGGTACCTAATGGCAGTCATGGTACCTCTGGCTAGCACGTAGAGGTCTCCGCGGCCCTCCAAGGATATGCCTCCCCAGACCATCACTGACCCACCGCCAAACCGGTCATGCTGGAGGATGTTGCAGGCAGCAGAACGTTCTCCACAGCGTCTCCAGACTCTCTCACGTCTGTCACATGTGTTCAGTGTGAACCTGCTCTCATCTGTGAAGAGCACAGGGCGCCAATGGCGAATCTGCCAACCAAGATGTTCTCTGGCAAAGGTCAATTGGGCTGCACGGTGTTGGGCTGTGAGCACAGGCCCCAATTGTGGACGTCGGGCCCTCATACCATCCTCATGCATTCTGTTTCTCACTGTTTGAGCAGAAACCTGCACATTAGTGGCCTGTTGAAGGTCGTTTTGTAGGGCTCCGGCAGTGCTCCTCCTGTTCCTCCTTGCACAAAGGACCAGATAGCGGTCCTGCTGCGGGGTTGTTGTCCTCCTGCGGCCCCCTCCACGTCTCCTGGTGTACTGGCCTGTCTCCTGGTACCTCCTCCATGCTCTGGACACTGTGCTGGGAGACACATCAAATCTTCTTGCCACAGCACGCATTGATGTGCCATCCTGGATGAGCTGCACTACCTGAACAACTTCTGTAGGTTGCAGATACCGCCTCATGCCACCTCTAGTGGTGAGGGCACTAGCAAAATGAAAAACTAACCAAAGATCGGCCAGAAAAGACGGGGACAGGCAAATGGTCTGTGACCACCACCTGCAAATCCATTCCTTTTATAGGGGTTGTCTTGCAAATTGTCTAATTTCCACCTGGTGGAAATTAGACAATTTACCGACAGGTGAAATTGATTCACAAATCAGTGTTGCTTCCTAACTGGACAGGTTGATATCTCAAAAGTGTGATTGACTTGGAGCTACATTGCATTGCTGATGTGTTCCCTTTATTTTTTTGAGCAGTGTAATTTGCAGAAGAACACTTCTGCATCCTGGATGGTAGAGTCACTAAGCTCAGGACCTTCACCAAGCCCCTTGAGTAGATGGCTGTGCTGTCCAAACACATTCCAGCAGGTCTTCTTCATGTGTCCTGCAATGTATGATGTTGAGTCACTCCCAGTCAGTGCATGGAAACCTGGAAGCAGCTCAAGGACCTGTTCTTCCATCTGCAGCTTTTCCACAACTGCATGAATGGGGATGTACTTTCTGTCCTTTGCTGTCCCTGCTTTCATCCAGATTTGTTGGCATGGCATTCTGTGGAAGTGGGCAATCAGCAGAATCAAGACGTCGGTGTCTCTTGCTGACACAACAATGGTTGCCGCTCTTCTTCTAATGCAGTGAAGAACAATTCTTGTATCTGCTTCTTCATGTTTAGCTTCCAAGCTGTCTGTATCAAGGGTTGGGTCAGAAACTTCGACCATCTCTTCGTCGCTGAAACCACCTGCAGCAACTATGGTTTTGTTTGCTGGTGCCCTCTGAATCAGCTGCTGGGAGAGAAAGCGAGCAAGGTCTGCCTTATTGTCTTCGTGAGCAATGAAGTTCTCCCACTTTGCAGGAAGTGGTAAATCTCTGTTTGTAACTGGTCTTCTGATTGCCACTGAGCCTTTCCCACGCCGTTTCCGTGTTCCGCCTTTGATTGAGTGCTCATGGTAGCAATCGAAGGACATCAATTCGCTGGAACTGTGTGCCACTTTGAAGAACAGATTCAACAAAGGTGTCTGCCAGGTCTCCAAAGGTTTTGGCTTCTTGTGGTTTTCCAATGGAAATGATTACAGCTTGTCCATCAATGACTAGCGTTGGTTCACACTGTAGATCTCTGGCTTTGAGGTGATTAGGACATGGTATGTCAGCTGTCAAGGTCTTTGCAAATGTTGCCTTTGAACCTGAACGAAGCTGCCCGTTAACCTCTGCCAAAGACAGATGTACAACAAACAGTTCATGCATCATTATGTTGTCCAGGTTGACTGTACGTCCTGCTTCATAGGCTGTGATGAGATGCTGTAGGATGTTCCTGTCTGCCTTGACAGTTTTTGCCTTTCCAGTTTTGGGATCTGACTGTTTTACTTCAAACAGTGAGGAAAAAGTCAAATACTTGTTCCGTATCAGTTTGTCCCTGAAGCCCACTCTTCTCTCCTTAGATGGCATCAGCCTCTCCTTGACAAAAGCATCCAACCGATCTTGCCCTTTCTGTGGAGTGTTCAACAGGTCATCTTCGATAGCCTGTGTAGCCAAGTCGTTGTTTGCAGTGTTGCGGTGTCTGGGGCAGGTTAGTGGAAAAGAGACCAAATCTCTGCAAGACAGTGAGCAAAGAATCTTCATCTTTTGAGTCCCGTTTCATTCTGCCTTTTGTGGTTTCATTATGGATGCAGTTGTCACCGGTTCCCAGACCCAAGGCCACCCTGGTGTTATGGGCAAGATCACTTCGGAGGTTGAAAGACAGAGCCCACCGGCTGAGAGCTGAAGATGTCTTTGTGATTCCAATAATGCCTCCTCTCTTTTTGCCGATACAGCCTAGCCACTCCTGACTTTGATCGGGGTCCACTTGGTTGAAGCATTGTGAAGGGCGTTTGACCACAAAGTTTCCAGCCTCAAACTCCCTCTTGACTTGCTGTGGAAGTTGGTGCATCTCATTCAGGTAGATGGTCCCCCAGCAAGCATAGTTGGTATGATTGTACCGCATGAAGTAAGGCAACATTCGCTGGAATGCATAAAGGTGCAGGTCCCAGGTCCCATCTCTCTGAGCGCGATTGAACAACAGAAGGATGTGGACCATCTGCATGTAGCCCCACCAAAATCTGAAGTTTGGGTTGTCATTGGCTGCAAAGTAGGCTTCTGTGGTGGCTTCCAACTCTTTAGAAGCAAGCAACGTCACAAGATCTTCTGCAGGGCCGGTCTTGGTCTTCTCCAATTGCTCTTTGATGTCCGGATTCCTGTCTACCAGGAAGCTAAGCAGCTCAGCAATAAGCATCCTCCACATGGATTGGAGAGTGGTTTTGTGGGCTCTGATTCCTTTGTTGTAGGACTTCCCTGTCATGACTAGTTCAGCAGTTTTGGGGCCAAGTAGGTTGCTCTCAACCCATGCTTCCAACAGTCCAGATGATTGGATGTGCTTGCCGATGACTGCCATGAATTTCATTGCAGTATGAAGGCCACCTAATCTGATGATGAGGCAATCCATGTAGTCAGCATTTGCCCACTTCAGCTCCATCAATTTACAGAACAATGCCTCGTCTACTGTGGTGACTACATGATGTTGCCCCAGTTCTCTGGCTACGTGTTTGCATCTAAGCACAGCCGTATTCAGTGTATCTAGGTTGTGAGCAGGCGCCTGGATGATGGGCATGTAACCAGTGATTGTCATTTCAGGTGAGATTTCACTGAGACGTTGATTGAAGCTTATCCAACCTTCCTTCACATCTCCTTCATCTTGATGCTTGTAAAAGAATGTCATGTCTTTGGCAGTAGCTTGTGTAGTTGATCCATTCTCATCTGATGTTTGGAACCACTCTTTTTGTATTCTCTGTTGATTCGGACAGGTCTTTCCTTCTATAACTCTGGCTGGAATTAGCATATCCATTACCTTAGGTACCTGAAGGCTTTCCGTTTTTGATGGCTTCAAATCTTTCATCATCATGACCTCTTCTGGACCACGTTGCCACCCTGCCATCTGTGTTGCATGGAATGTGTTCCTACCATCAAGTGTTGAGTCATTGATGTCAGTGTTGTCACATGTAAAATGTGTAAATCTGCCATGTCTAAAGTTAGGTGGTGTCACTGCTCCTGTTTCTGGATCCATGGTTTGTAGCGTTTTCTCTGCCAGAGCAGTGTCAACCTGCATCAAGCTGTGATAGCTGATTGTGTGTCCTGCATTGTGAAACAGTTTGACCAGTTCCTTTGATCGTGTTGCCTGGTGCAAGGTACTGGCTAGACCCACGTGCTTCGGTGTCCAGTGTGTCCCTCCTGTCACATTGTAAACAAGATCTTGGGCCACGCTCAGAACTCTTGTTTGAATATCAGCTGTGTAATTTATGGTTTAAAAAGGTCATGTGACCTCTGTGTTTGTCAGAAAGATACAACCATGGGCTTAAAGGAAAGCCTAGAAGGTCCCCTTTACAATGATACAACACAATCTGATATTAAATATTAACAAATAGGAAAATTATAGCCATTTCTAATTTTGGGCGATTAATCAATAATTATGCTAATTAATCAATAATTAGGACTAAACCGTAACTTGTACAGCTTGGCATCCGGCAGAAATGGATTCAGCACAAAAAAATACTATAGGAACAACCAAGAAAACACTTTTACCCCAAAATGCCTACCACCTCATTTTCTGAAGGGTTTTTCCCAAATTCGGTCCTGACTATGACCCATCAGATTATGTGACCCTTGTAAGCCTTGTAACACTGCCCTCAAAACGCTCTTTTTCGGCCAACCCCCCCCCCCCCAAATGCTGATCTTAATCTTAACTATCCCAAACCCACATCAACTGTCTCCAACCTAATACCTAAATTTAGCCATCTTTAATTTTATGCCTAAACATGACATTATCTAAACTGCCGTTTCCTGGCTGAGAGTGTTTTAGCGGAAGGGTCACATAATCTTACTGGTCGCAGATTTTGGTGAAAAAAAAATGATTCGAAATAAGAAAAGGAAGAAGAATGCATCAAATTGCTCAAGTGATTCTAGGCAGTCTTTGAGGAGACATGTCTTGTTTGACATTTGAAGGGGACTTGCCGGAAAAAGTGTACTTTGATTGTGGGAGTTACAGGGTGAAGCCATCTGAGAGAGCTTCTCTCAGATGTTTTTGCTGTCAAGAATATGGACATGTTGCAGCAGTATGTAATGGAGTCAGAAGATGTGGGGAGGACAACTGCAATGTGGACGATTGTATGGTTGACAAAGCTCAAGCAAAGTGCCTGCACTGCAAGGCAAATCACGATAAGGGGGCAGCACGGTGTTCAACAAGAATTAAGGAAGAGAAAGTGAACAAGATGAGAGCAGGAAAGGGGGTCGTATGCCGAAGCTGCTAAGAGAATGGAGAGAAAACGAGAATGATGTGAGACAAGAAGCTAAGGAGGACAAGTCAGCCAGGAAGCATGCTGAGTTTTGCTTTGGTAAGGATCAGAGGAAGTTTTTGGCCTTTTCGGCAATGGTAACTAGCTGTATTGCTGGAGTAGAAAGAAAATCGGAGAGAACTGACATAATTGTAGATGCAGCAATGACATTTCTTGGTGTTGTAGGAGTTTCCGGAGAAGGTGTGCTGCAGCTGTTGAGAGAGGCTTTTAGCCCCTCTCAGAAACCTGAGAAATGGAGAAGTCATAGCAGAGTGGCAAATGGGTGGAAAGGATTAATTTTATTCAGTCAGCGGAAATTTTACGTTCAATCCAGCAGATGGCAGCAACACAATATTTTGGATGCCAACCGGCCGTAAAAACCAGGAGGAAGAAGAATGAAAAAAAAAACCCTTTGCGGAAGTGGATTAAATTTGCCGACAGAAAATCGTCCTCCTGGAAACCTTAACAGGTAAAGAAACTTTTAACGCTAAAAAATTGTACCAGTGCGTTATTACACCAAAAGCTATGCTGTGTTAGTATGTGTGGATTTAACAGTCTGTCAAAGAAACAAGGTTTACTTCGCAAATACGCTTGTAGTTGTTAACCGAGCAGCAATGCATCCGGATGAGTTTTGCCTGTTTTCCAGCGCCAAATCCTGACTGTTTGATATGAAGCTCTACAATTATTTGAACTCCCTCATTAAAGTCAAGGTCCAACCGCTTCAATTTGACACTGTTACGATGGTTTAAATGACTCACGATTGTCAGACAAGAACTAATTGTTGTTGAAAGCAAATGGTAAAATAGCTGTACCATTTTCAAATGGCATTTTATTAATATCGGACCCTGGAGCAAAAAGAGACCTGGAATGTTTGTTTCGGCCGAGAGTACCAGTCTCTCGAGAAGCCGCGTGCTTACTTTCAAAGTAGTGTGGCTTATAACGTTCTTGTATATTGCACCTGTAACCCCCCCCCCCCCCACCTCACCCTTCTGCTCAAGTCTAATGGCTGGCAGAAGGGTTGCGGTGTTCCCCTCCGCGGCAGAGCTGGGCCCGGTGCTGGCTCATCTGGTGGCTTCTCGGGCTGAGAAAGCCATTTCCTCCAATGCCCGATTCACCCTGGGCCTTTCCGGAGGAAGCCTCGTGTCCATGCTCAGCAAGGAGCTGCTCCGTCTGCCAGATCTGGACTGCAGTAAGTGGGTTGTCGGTTTCTGCGATGAGCGGGTTGTGCCCTTCGATGATCCTGAGAGCACATACGGGCTGTACAAGGTATATGTTCAAGTACCCTGTCAAAATGTTCAATAGCAGATTATCAAGAGTTTTTCCAACCATAAAATAACTATTTATTAACGGAGGAAAACCCCAGATTTGAGCTTTAGTGCTTACACTGTGTGGAATTATAGTCTGAAACTGTTGGTTTTGTAACGCTGAATCATTGGCTCCTTTACCAGAACCACTTGTTCACCAAGATCAACATTCCCGAGAGTGGTATCTTGGCCATCAATCCGTCTCTGCCAGTGAATGAGTGTGCCGAGGATTATACCTGTAAACTGAAAGAGGTATAGGCACCTGTTATATGCAACAATTCCCAACATCACTGTCACAAGCACCTAGCCGGGTGCTGTTAGAGATTGTTGTTGTTGTTGAACATTAATGGCTTGCTTTTCTTACAAATTATAGGCCTTCCCTAACGACGGCATACCCAAGTTTGATATGCTATTGCTAGGAATGGGCCCTGATGGACACACCTGCTCCCTCTTCCCAGATCATCTTCTCCTGGAGGTAAGAGCCCTCTTCATCTTTACTGACTCGAGTTGAATCTGCGTGGGAAACTATGTTTTTTTACGATCCATACCATGCCATCCATCTGTCCTTGTGTGGAAATGCACATAAAAGAAGCATTTCTCCATATGGATGCAATTAAGGCTGTTTAGATGCTATTCCTATCTATTGAGGTCTTTCATCAGGTTAAGTCCATATAATGCAGGGAGGCCAATTTGGTTCCTCTTTATCGCTTGCACCAATGCAGTTTTAATAGTCAATCGCTATTATTCATTTTGAAAATTCCTTTATTGCATTATTTTTGCATATTATTTTAATCTCTTAAGAAGATTACAGCATAAATTCAGCGTGCAGAACATGGCAATAATGCCATATCTATACTGCAAAGGATTATGCAAGTATAAAGAAATAACTACATATTAAATACAACTCTGTGATGAGTTCTTGTGTGTTGGACTAATGGATGACAAGAGGACTTTTCAAATGCAGGCACCGTGGCTGTTCATTGTACTCAGAAACACAGACCACCGAAGAACAGTCCAACAAAACAGTATGCCAAGTCCATTTCAAGTTCCTTGTGCCTCTGCCTGCATGGCTAGTCCAAACTCTGGCCCTGTTTTCACTGCAAGCAGACACAGAAATGGGTGAAATGGGTTAACTGTTGATATAAAGGCTTATTTATTATATAACTGCGGCTGCTGACCCGCAGTTAACCACACCCATGCTTTCGGTCTGCAGCTGACTTCCAAGCCATATGCTACCTCCATGAACAGGAGATTTTATTTATTTATAAAAAATAAAAAAAAAATATGTATATATATATATATATATAGAGAGAGAGAGAGAGAGAGAGAGAGAGAGAGAGAGAGAGAGAGAGCGTGTTTTTTTTCTTTCCGGAAACCGTCAATGGTGTTGATAAAAGTGCTTGAAATATATATATAAGGTAGATGTAGGAAAAAAAAACTTAAATACATAGCAGTACAAGCCTGTTTTGTGCATAAAGCACTCATCAGCTGCCAAGGTGGCACTATATATATATATATATATATATGAGTGTGTCTGTGGGAATTTTTGCCCATTCATCCAGAAGAGCATTTGTGAGGTCAGGCACTGATGTTGGACGAGAAGACCTGGCTCGCAATCTCCGTTCTAGTTCATCCCAAAGGTGTTTGATGGGGTTGAAGTCAGGGCTCTGTGCAGGCCAGTCAAGTTCTTCCACACCAAGCTCACCCAACCATGTCTTAATGGAGCTTACTTTGTGCACTGGGGCACAGTCATGCTGGAACAGAAAAGGGCGCTCCCCAAACTGTTCCCACAAAGTTGGAAGCATAGAATTGTTCAAAATGTCTTGGTATGCTGAAGCATTAAGATTTCCCTTCACTGGAGCTAAGGGGCCTAGCCCAGCCCCTGAAAAACAACCACATACTGTTATCCTCCTCCATCAAACTTTATAGTTGGCACAATGTGGTCAAGCAGATAACATTCTCCTGGCATCCGCCAAACCCAGACTCGTCCATCAGACTGCCAGACAGAGAAGTGTGATTCGTCAATCCACAGAACACGTTTCCACTGCTCCAGAGTCCAGTGGCAGCGTGCTTTACACCACTCCATCCGATGCTTAGCATTGTGCTTGGTGATGTAAAGCTTGCATGCAGCTGCTCGGCCATGGAAACCCATCCCATGAAGCTCCTGGCGCACAGTTTTTGTGCTGATGTTAATGCCAAAGGAAGTTTGGAACTCTGCAGTTATTGAGTCAACAGAGCGTTGGCAACTTTTACGCACTATGCGCCTAAGCACTCGTTGACCCCACTGTGTGACTTTACGTGGTCTGCCACTTCATGGCTGAGTTGCTGTTGTTCCTAAACGCTTCCACTTTTCAATAACACCACTTACAGTTGACCGTGGAATATCTAGCAGGGAAGAAATTTCACGAACTGACTTATTGCAAAGGTGGCATCCTATGACAGTACCATGCTTGAATTCACTGAAATCTTCAGAACGACCCATTCTTTCACAAATGTTTGTAAATGCAGACTGCATGGCTAGCTGCTGGATTTTATACACCTGTGGCTATGAGTGTAAATGAAACACCTGAATTCAATGTTTAATGATTAAGAGGTGTGTCCCAATACTTTTGTCCATATGGTGTATATAGTGCACAACAGACAAATGAACATTTAGAATAGCAAATTTAGAATAGCAATATTCTATTTTGCACACTTGAATGTAAGTAATACACTCTTTCACACAATTACTTGTCAAATAAATTGTTTTCCCCTAGTGTTTTTTATACTATATTTTGTTTTTGCATTCAATGAACTCTCAGTTTATAAATTCCCATGTTATTCCACTGATCAGGGGCAGTGCAACATGACTGAACAGGAACAGCAAGCCCCTAAAGCTAGAAGCTAATGAATCAAGATTTCAACTTGGGATGCCCTAGCAGTAAATGTTTTGAAGTTGCTGTGTAGAGAGTGAATGGGGACATATAGTAAAAGCACATTGAGGGACTCTGGTGAAATGGGTACTTTTCCTGTTTTAGACCTTGTAAAACTCTTAAGAGGAATATTATTAAAAAACAAAAAAATTGTGTATAAAGGCTCAAAACATACTCTCCTATTCACTGTATACTGAGCTGTTTCAGTTTAACTGAATAAATAAATGCGTTTTATTTAAAGATGCCTTTCATGACACTCAAGGTCACCTTACATCAAATACAATAAAACAAAGCAGTAAAAATAAACTAGTGCAATCAACAATAAAACACACAACAAGCAATTGAGTTTACATCAGCACGAGTTTGTTACCAAGGGTCGTAACAAGTTTGTTACCGAGGGTCGTAACAAGTTAAAAAACATTAATTTTATGCTGTTAAAGTGAGTATGCTAGTTTAAAAAGGTGGGTTTTAAGAGCAGTTTTGAATTCTGTAATGGAGTCCGGTATGTGGGTGTGACGGGGAATGGCGTTCCATAGGAGAAAGCCCTAGCACCCATTGTGCTGAGGTTGATGGCCGGTAGTGCCAGTAAACCTGCTGGTGAAAAACGCATGGCGTGAGATGGAGTGTAAGTCTGAAGGTCAGTGAGATAAGCAGGGAATAGATTCGGAAAAGCTTTGAATGTTAATGATAAAATGTTATAGTTAATTTGCTGAGACACAGGAAGCCAGTGTAATTGAATCAGCAGGGGAGAGATACGCTCAGTGGACTTTGAACGTGTATTAAGTCCATGCTGCAGAATTCTGGACGAGTTGAGTTGAGTTGAAGAGTTGAAATAAGTTTACTGGGGATGCCTGCCAGGATCGCATTGCAGTAGTCGTATGGGTTATTCTCAATCACGGGACTTTTTCATTGGCAACAAACAGCTCCGCCATGTTGGAGGAGAGCTAGACCTTAGCAACCACTGTTTACACTGAAGTTCTCATTGTCGATCTGTGTTTACAAGAACGAAATTTTAAGCGAAAATCGGACAAACGTACAGAAATAAAACATCGCAGTTGTGATCCACTGTTCGAAAAACAGTTTGAAAAATACATTTTACAAATTTCTGGCCTAACGGCGCAAAGGATCAGATTCAATCTGAGGATTTTCGGCTGTTAGGCCAATCTCATGCAATTCCATGATGGCTTCAATCAAGAGTTGTGTACAAGCTTTAGCTGGAAAACCCAAGGTGAGATATATGGAAAAGCTTGCACTTATCGGTCTACATATCGGTCTAACGATATGTTAGACCGATATGTTAACAAATTTGCAAAATAAAAGCAATTTCTCTCCCTCTTGTACTAATTATATTCAAACCATGTAATTTTAAGATTTAACTTATAACTGCTGATGATGATTGACACACAAATGAAAAATTCAATCATTCCTTTACTCATTCATTAATTCATCTTCAGCCGCTTCTCCGGGATCGGGTTGCGGTGGCAGCAAAAAAGTGTTCTGGTACCAAGTACACTTATACCTTATGTTCAGATACCCTATGTTCAAACATGGTGTTTGTTATGGCCAATCCATGACTCACACAGAAGTCCAGTAACAAGGCACCGCTCGGGCTCAGATCGGGGAGGCCGTTCCTCCCAATCATGCCCCTCCAGGTTTCTCCATCATTGCCCACATCAGCATTGAAGTCCCCCAGCAGAACTATAGCGTCCCGAGGCAGAGCCCTATCCAGGACACCACCCAGAGACTCCAAGAAGGCCTGATACTCCAAACTGCTATTCGGTGCATAAGCACACACAACAGTCAGAGCCTTCCCCCCAGTGACTCGCAGTCGTATAGAGGCAACCCTCTCATTCCCCGGGGAGAACTTCAACATAGTGGCACTCAACCGGGGACTTGTGAGTATCCCCACACCCGCCTGGCGCCTGTCACCTTGGCCAACTCTGGAAAAGTAACGAGTCCAGCCCCTCTCCAGGAATTCGGTACCAGAGCCCATGCTATGTGTGGAGGTGAGCCCAACTATATCTAGTTGGTACCGCTCTACCTCCCGCACCAGCTCAGGCTCCTTCCCTGCCAGAGAGGTGACATTCCACGTCTCGAGGACCAATCTGCGATGCCGGAAGTCAGCACGCCCTGGTCCCCTCTTTTGCCTGCCGCCTGGCCTGCAATGCTCATCCCCAAATGTGGTGGGTCCACAGGGTGGTGGCTTCATGTTGTTTTTTTGGGCTGGGCCCAATCGGGCCCTGTTGGCCAAGGCCTGGCCACCAGACACTTGCTGGTGAGCTCCCTTCCCAGGTCTGGCTCCAGGAGGGGGCCCCGGTTTCCCTTTTCTGGGCGAAGTGCTGTAACTCTGCTGGTGTGATTTCATTGGGTTTCTTGGGAATTGCTCTTAGTCTGGCCCCTACCCTGGGGCCAATTTGCCTTGGGAAACCCTACCAGGGGCTATTGCCCCCGACAACACAGCTCCCAGGATCACCGGGACACACAAACCCCTTCACCACGTTAAGGTGGTGATTCTTGGAGGAGACAATTGAAAAATGTCTTAATAAAATTGAAATGTTGTCTTTATTTTTAAATGCTTGTGTTTCTTGAAAAAAAATATTATAACGGTTTTATACAATGAATATTATATAACTTAAAAGTTGTATCAGTCTGAAGGAACTACTGAGTCACACACATTTGTCAGTGCACAAGAAACCGAGGCAATCATATCCACTGTTGTCATACCAGCACTATCCTTATTACTGAGGTAGTCTATTGGTAAAATTCCTTGTAAAATTGTAAAGTTTCTCCATACTAGGCCAATGACACGCTCGACATGGATGCAGACAGATGCAATTTTTCTTGTTGCCTCAATTTCTAAAGGACCAGCCTGCTTTTTCCCTTTTGTAAAAGCAGGTATCTTAACTTCTGCGTGATACTAATTTTTCATCTGTAAGATCTTCCCGACTTATCCTCGATATCCATTTTCTTCTTTCCTCTGACAACCTTCGAGTTTTTTCTCTTTGATGGCTGATTATCTTTGGAAAGCAAAAGTAGGACTTGTTCCGCTCTCTGTCAGCTCGATTGGAACAGCTAAAAACAGCACAGAAATTAACCATTGTAAAATATTGAACCACGATAGCTATTCTGTATGAATCAAACCTTGAAACAAATTCTGTCCACTCTTACTGTTTAGAAAACATTTAGCATCGTGCAGTGAGAACAACACAGTAGCCTATGGATTGGAGCCACTGTCCTCCAACATGGCGGATGTGTTGCCATCACATACTATATGTGATATAATATGGGAATAATGATGTGACCAAAGCATTGACTAAGACTTCAGTGGAGTGTTGTATTAAACCAGGGCATAGTCTGGAGATGTTTCACAGCTGGAAAAAGACAATCCGGGAGACATTGTTTATATGACTGGAAAAGGAAAGCGTGCTATCTAGGATAACACCAGGTCTCTTGGCCTGAGAGGAGACAGGTATGGTGGCTCCAGCAATGGGGAGTGAGCAAATATTAGTTTTTTAGAGTGTAGATTTAGTGCCAATGAGGAGTAGCTCAGGTTTACTACTGTCGAATTTCAGATAATTGTTAGTCATCCATATCTGTGTATCAGGGAGACAAGCAGAGAGGGTACTGGAGGGGAGAGTGGAAGTGGGCTTAGTGGACACATAAAGCTGTGTATCATGAGCGTAACAGTGGAAATGGATACCATAGTGCCAGAAGATGTTGCCAAGAGGAACGAGGTAAATAATAAACAGGAGTGCCCTCAAGACTGAACCCTGTGGAACTCCATGAGGAACTATCAAACTTTCTGACCGGTAATTCTAAATTTGTACAAAATGTGTCCTGTCCATAAGGCAGGAAGCAAACCACTGATACACAGTGCCCCCAACTCCAATGCTAGCCAGACAATCCACGAGGAGCTGATGGGGTATAGTATCAAAGGCTGCGGTGAGGATGAGGATGGAAAGTAGACCGGAGTCAGCTGCACGAAGGAGGTCATTAGTGATCTTAAGCAGGGCTTTTTCTGTGCTGTTTGGGGCAAAAGCCAGATTGGAATTGTTAAAAGAGATTATTGTTATCAAGGTAGATCTGGGGTTGAAGTGATTTTGGAGATGAATGGTAAGTTGGAAATAGGTCGACAGTTGTTTTGGTCATTAGAATCTAAATTAGGTTTTTTCAAAGTTGGTCTGATTATGGCAACCTTCAGTGAAGGGGGAGCTGTACCAGTGAACAGAGAGGAGTTGATGATGGAGGTTATCAGGGAGATGATAGAGGGCAGGCATGTTTTAACTAGGGTTATGGAAATTGGATCCAAGTGACATGTGGCACTGCTAGACATAAGTTCAAAAATGTGGTTTTTCAGTTGGAAGACACATAGGACAATGGATGGGGATAGTTTCATGGCGCTTGCTGATGGTAAGTCAGTCTGCATGATGTTAGCAGAGGCTAGCTGCTAGCTGAATGGTAGTAGTAATTGTGGAGTTGAAAAACTTCAAAAAAGCAGAGCATTGTTCATTAGAAAGGTTACTGTTTATATTGGTTTCACTGTGGAGAAGAGTTCTGGTATTCCCTTCACTTGTACTGATGATATTTGCATAATAAAATGTTTTAGCTGTTTAAAAGAGCAGTTTTGTAATGGAGTATATGATCCGGATACATTTGTTTATGAACAGCAAGTCCAATTTGGTGCAAAGCCTCTCAAGATGCCTACCTATAGCCTTGAGCTGATGTAGTTCAGGTGCATACCAGGGAGCAGTATGGGCAAATGAGACAACCTGTGTTTTCAGGGGAGCTAAACTATCATTTTAAACTATCATTTTAGTAGTCAGAAAGATTAGGGAGCAAGGGAGTGGGAGCAGGAATGGGGTTCGAGGTAATTAAACTGCTGAGATCATCTGGATCAACATGTATGATGCACCCTTGATTTACTGAGCAGTAGGTCGGTGTTGAATAACAGAACTTTATGGTCAGAGATGGGTAGTTCAGCAGAGGTGGTGTCATATGGCATGATGCCAGAACAGCAAACTAAGCCAAGGTTATGAGCCTTGGTGTAGGTTGTAAAAGTTGACATTTTGTGTTAGATCAAAGCAATCTAACGTTGCTTTAAAATCTTTAGTGAACATATTGTCAGTGTTCTCAAAATGAACATTTAAATCCCCCTTTAGGATTAGTTTAAGACTTGGCTTTCTGGTTTTTGGTTGAAAGTTATTTATTTACACAAATATTGAGAAGACTGTGCTAGAATGATGGGCTAATGTACTATGCCCACATTTCTTTACATTAGCGTGGTGTTGCATCTTTTAATGAAGAGGTACAATGATGTATTGCACTAAAAGGCTTTAATTATCGTACATGGCACCAAATTAGGCTATACTGAACTATCCTTCTAACATCTGGGCGTTTAATCATGTTGGACTGAATTCTCCTATTTAAGAAAGCTGAATTAAGTTAACCAGTGCTAATTAGGTTAAAGGATTGCAGACTATCTGTAAATTGTTCCGGGGGTGTGTGTGTGTGTGTGTGTGTGTGTGTGTGTGGTATAGGCATTGAGTATTTCATTCCATAGTTATTATGCATATGTAACACATCATTCAGTTTTACTGTCAGCAGCTTGGAGGCACATCAGTCTCTCGGGCTCTTTACTGTGGTTCTTGACTTGCTAGATCACACCAATGGTGTGAACTAGCAAATTTGCTAAAATTTAGCAAAATGCTAAATGATGTGTCATTTTTGTTAAGAAATTCTCTTAAGCACACACACGTCATTCATGTGCATGTTTTTAAGGCGAGTCCTGTGGCCTTGTGGGTTCTGTGGCCTTCCCTGTGGATGCTGATTAAAAGCTGGTGTGGCATCTACATCACACACATGCGTCGTACATTTGTCAATTACACGGGTGGTTTGTGGTGTGATGTTGGTCTGATCCGCACCTATACTTAATATGTATTACATACTATAAGTGATTGGTTTGCGTTTTGGTACACTTCTAATTTTAGGAAACCAGAAAGATTGTGGCCCCCATCAGTGACTCTCCTAAACCACCGCCACAGCGTGTGACCATGACGTTTCCTGTTGTCAACGCTGCAAGCTGTGTGGTCTTTGTGTCGACAGGGGGCAGCAAAGCACCGGTGTTAAAGGTCAAGTGTGATTTTATTGACTTTACAGTACGCAGCACATAAAACGATAGCGCTTTCATGTTCAGAGAGCTTTAATGTTTATCATCGGGTGGGCACTAATTCAGACAAACGATTATTTGTCATGTACTGTCTTTACATGCTTTTGTTGTCTAACTGAATGATAATCTGTTACCTAACATGTCTCACAAAATGAGGTCTTGAAATATGTGAAGGGAGTATGATTTGAAAAGCAGTTTTGGTGTGATGGTATTTTTTATTTTTTTTGCAAATGTAAGAAGATACGACAGGTATCGATATGGTCTAAAATCTCGTGATTATGGCGATGATTATAACTTCCGTATTGTCTAGCGATATTTATCGCATTATAGTGGCACAACCCCCCCCCCCCCCATCTGAGGTTGGGGTTTAGAAGAACGGATACCAATAGCCGGCCACAGGAGATAGGTTAAAATGAAAACATTGACAAAACTATTTAAAAGTTATACAGATTAGACAGGCTTTACTATACTCGACTATATTATATCATATCAGTGAGACATGTAATATGGCTACACTTGTCACGTAACATTGAGATTTCTATCTTTCTTGTACGCAGGACGTGCTGGAGGGTGGGAAAGGTCCAGTGTTCCCTGCAGCTCGTGTGCTCCCTACAGATGGAGAGTTATTCTGGCTCATTGATGAGCCAGCGGCCGCCTCCTTAACCATCCAGGTAGAGAGGCCGGGCTCGGGTGCTAAACTATAAAACTGTGAAGAACAGAAGAAAGAATCGGGGACGTCGCCACGGTTGTTGTTGTAACTGGATGTGTAACATTCCCCATTTCCACTTGAACGTGTGTTTGTATGAGTAAGCCTATGGGATGTTAGACGTTGACTGTGAAACAACAGCCAGAATAATCCGTTAATCAGAATCAGAATACTTTATTCATCTCCGAGGGGGAAATGGAGTCAAATTTCACTCTCAATAATGATACTTGCACTGTTTTGGAACGAGTTTGATTAAAGTGTGTGTTTAATACACGTGTTTAATAAATGTGTGTGTGCCGACAAATAAATGTTGGGTTGTACAAATAACTTTTTGATGAAAGCGACCGATCTTATTTCTCACGCTGAGGAAATATCAAAATAAGAAGATGGCGTTCGCCTCTTGTGAGAGTTTATTTATTTATTTATTTTTCAAACTAGTGAGTTCTGCAGAAACTTCGGGAGACGGCCCGTCCCCTTTAAAGCGCCCGGCGGAACATCCTCCCCTTTAAAGCGCAACTTCGCAGCGTTGTCAACGAGTACGAGTGCGCGCGACGTCCGGGACGGCGGGTGATGGTCTCGTACGCCGAGAAGGAGGCAAGCCGCGCGCGTTGACCTTATAGCACCGCGGGGGTCGTACACACTTCTCACCTATCCTCCCTATTCTGTGTCGGCGGGTCGTCGTCGTTGTTTTCTTCCCTTTTCTGCAATGCGCCGGTTCGCCTCCCTCCTGTCCGCCTCACTGAGCCTGACGCTGCTGTGCTGCACAACGACGCGGGGCTATTTCGCGGAGGAGCGGTGGAGTCCGGAGTCGGCGCTGCTCGCCCCGCGGGTCCTGCTCGCCGTCATCTGCCGCAACGCCGAGCACTCGCTGCCGCACTTCCTGGGGACCGTCGAGCGGCTGAACTACCCCAGAGACCGCATGGCAGTATGGTAGGTCGTGATCCGGGGACGTCGGAAACCGGAGCTTGAGAAAGTAACGGTAACATCGCCGCTTGTAGGGGTTTTTTTCCCCCCAACTATTGCCAAAAAAGAGGAGGGGGGGGACTCCGTCGGGTTCTTGGCGATGTGATAAACTGGTAATGTGGCGTTTATTGGTGCGCGGCCCATTCTGGGGGATTAAAATAAAAAGGGGGTGTACCCGCAGTGACGGCAACGACAAGTTTCGACAAACTGCACGTGTGGGTTTAGTTATCCATATCCCAGGTGGGGTGAAAGCGGAGTCGGACACGCCCTGTTTTGTTTGGAGAATAAAATAAAATGGGACGATGGAAGTTGAAAGCGGTGGGCAGCACGGCTGCAGGGCAGGGCAGAGGGCTCGCCCCGAGTAGCCATGTGCACATCATCTGTATACGTGGAGGGGACGGGGGAGGACGATACAACGCCTCCTTACGTGTGCGGCTAGCGTGTTAGCCTGCCTGCAGGATTTGCAGGATTCGTGCCGTTCCCTGCCAGCGGTCCTCATAGCCTCCGTTTGTTTATATTCGTCATTGTCACCTCATCTCTCTTAGCCCCGCGATGTTCGGCGCGTTGGCCCTTCTTTGTGGTCTTTTTAAGTTGAGGGAAAAACTTTTGAGAGTCGGGCAGTGCGGATCTGCGTTCTGGGGCATGCTCGCTGCAGGGGAATAAATGGTGGGGGGGACGTTATTCACGTTGACACCGTGAAATTCCTGTTCATTCTGTCGAAGGCTTTATTTAAGGGCAGCACATAAATGAATAAAGACTTGAGCTTTGCCGTGGGCAGGTCTGCAATACTAGGCCACACAGATTATGGAAAGAATACGGTCATTGTATGGAGCGAGAATTTCTTTTTTTTTCTTTTTTCTTTCCCCTAACATACATTTTTGTGCTGCTGGCTGTTCTCCAAGATTGGATATCCCTGTAACCCCCCCTCGCTCTTTCTAAATATATCTCCCCGGGGCATTTGTGGAAAAACGGTGAGGAAGTGAAGATGGGTGTTTTAGACTATGTAAACATCTATCTGCCACGAGTAAGCCGAGGTAGAGAAAGTTTTAAGGGAGGGGTATCTCACTTGACAGCCAAGAGACAAGCTCCAACAGCCCACCCTGTAGCTGCCCCGAGCAGTCTGCCTGCAACGGCTTCAGTCCATGGAGGCTGTGTTTGTGTGAGCGTGGTCTCACACACGCTGTGGTTGGAAGAAGGCAGTAAGCATTGGATCTGATTTGTTGACTGCTCCTTCATGTATGTTGTAAAAAATGATACACATGTGTGAGGTGAGGACAGTCTTGTTTGGGTTTCTTCTGTAAACACGACGCCGACGATTCAGCTGCATCCTGCAAAATGCAAACAGCTGTTGAGAACACACTATCCACTGTATTTCCTAGTATAATGTCATAATCGCAGACTCGGTGCTGGACCCGGCGTCATGGAAGACCACTTAAGTGAGTATTAAGTAAGTAGGCCCCCGCCTACTTTCCATTGGAACAGCAGTAGACGAGAAGACTGTGCTAAATCGCATTTCAGAGCACAACCTCGTGTCCACTGTATAGACAGTAAAAGTTTTAATGTGCATTTTCTCTTTATAAAACCTACGCTTGTACATTTTTTCACTCGCTGCAGTGTTTTCAAAGTGATTACTGTACAGCAAAGAGCCTCTGTTTTCAAATACCTTTGCTTTTGTAAATCTGTCATGTTGCCTCTCATATCCATAGATATTATCATTCTTTATGCTTTTTGTTGTCTTGTCATACTATCTCCTACACATGCATCTAAAATTTACAGTTGACAAATTGATCCTTGGACATGACAATTTTTTATTTTGTGCCATATCTGACTCTAAAGTGAGCAATACTTTGAGTCAGATTCCTGGTAGTTGAAAACTTGCTCAATAAAACAAAATCTTATCTGAAAGGCGGAAGAGTTGTTTGAGTTGTGCAGTAGGCGGAAGGCACTGCGTGATCCACAGTTTGCGGATATTTGGGATCGAACAACAGTCATGGGGGAAAAGATGGTTTTAGCAAGGAGATGCAGTGTTCTTACACATCCCTGTGACATCAACACAGAGTACCTGTCTTGGCTGCTTGCCCTCTGTAGCAGCTGCAAACTCTCCTGCCTCAGCATGGATAGTGTCTGCAATGGAGCTGGTTTTATAGGCCAGCTGTGCACTGAAAGGCCTGAGAAAGAAAGGCCCCAGACATTGTCGTGTTGTAACATGATTCCTCGCCTCTTCTGCATATAGAGAGCCAGGCCATTGGAATGACTCGGGGCTCAACATGTGGCTTGATTATAACCTCTGTAGAACAAGATCAAATATGCAAGCTGGCAATTTAGGATTCACGCATTGCATGCATGCATGCATGGCTCAAGTCTGTTCCCCTTATTTTTCTGTTTTCAGCAAGCATATATCCAGCAGTTTCACTTCTCTAATGTCATTATCCCATCTCTTGCATGCTTATTGCAGGAAATACTCGATGTCCTGTCTTACCCTATGCCTTTGTGAAACTGTGTGAACCAGATTTTCAAAGTGTCAGTGTTAAAAGGCTGGATCTCTGTTCGGCACTCCTGTCACTGCCCACAGCAGCTGACAATACACTCACAAAAAGCTAACATTAGCTGATTGTTATTTGATCAGTGGTATAATCTTTCAACTCTCGTCCTGACTTGAATCGGGTCTGGCACTAGTGCTACAGTCAAGCTTTTTTTACCCACCAATGAGTCTAAGTCTGTAGTTAATGTTCCACCATTTTGGTGTCTGGTACAGTGACTTTTAATAAATGAAGTTGTGTTTGAATATTGACAGGGTTGCGACTGATCACAATGAGGATAACACAACCGCCGTACTGCTGGAGTGGCTCACCAAGGTCCAGAACCTCTACCACTATGTTGAGTGGAGGCCACAAGAAAAGCCCAGGTCAGTGACTTCCTAGTTTTACACAGGAAATGACGTTTTGACAGTAGGCTTGTTCCCGAAAAAGAAAATTGAGCATGAACTCTCCATGTTCTTGTCCAAATTTCTTCTTACAGAGAGTATGAGGACGAGGATGGTCCGAAGCACTGGTCAAACCTCCGTTATGCATATGTGATGAAGCTACGGCAGGCAGCGCTGGAGTCAGCCCGCGAGATGTGGGCCGACTACTTCCTGGTGTGTTTCAATGGCTACCCCTCACACGGAGGAGGAAGGAGAACACAAAAAGCATTTACATTGCTAGCGTGAGGTGGAAACCCCTGTCCAGAACATCTCATTTTACAAGGGAAAAAAGCAGTATAAGCAAACAGTAGAATAAGCTTAATTTCCTAGTTTGCATGCACAACAAGCCGCCAATGTCAAGAAGTGCAAAGGTCACAATGAGAAATATCTTTTCAGCACCAGGGAGGATGTTGGAAAGATACTCGGGAATCTCTGTCTCTCTTTTTTAAAGTTTTGACTGTTTCTTACGCAGAAACAAATCTTGACTGCACATGACTCTTTTTCTCTCCTTGCTATAGAACACAGAGGCTCCTTGCTCAGTTCTATTTGTATTCTCTGTCCTGGCCAATATTGTCTAGGCTCAGCAGGGTATAATTTCGGTGGGCTGAGTACATCCAGAGCTGAGATAATTGTGCTCTAGAAATTATGCTGCTATGTTTGGAAATGCTGACAGCCTTCTCACTTGAAAACAAATTTTGGTCGCCAGATCATAAAAAGATGGTCTCGTCAACTTATAGAATTTCACCGCAATTCTCTGTTCCACATAAAAATGTACGACCGTTATCATTTGTACTATAAATATAAATTATAGATAAATATAAACTAAATCCATTTATAATGCCAATTGATGTCAGTACACACTAGTTTTCTACTCACACACTATTTCTTTTGTTGGTTCCAGCTGGTGGACTGTGATAACCTCCTCATTAATCCCGATGTGCTGTGGAAGCTAATAAGCCAGAATAAAACAATCGTGGCTCCAATGCTTGAGTCGCGCGCTGCCTATTCCAACTTCTGGTGCGGCATGACCTCCCAGGTATGGTGTGCTCGGGGGTTTGTGTGTTTGTGTAAGTAAAGCATTTATGGAAAAAGCTCAGCGACTTTATGAGTTCTCCCAAATCCTCGCTAAACTGTAAATTAACTTCTGCTTTTTCAGGGCTACTATAGACGCACCCCTGCCTACATACCCATAAGAAAGCAAATCCGAAAGGGCTGTTTTGCAGTACCCATGGTTCACTCCACGTTCTTGATAGACCTCAGGAAAGAGGCATCTCGGCAGTTGGCCTTTCACCCCCCTCACCCAGACTACAGCTGGCCTTTCGATGACATCATTGTTTTTGCCTTCTCTGCTCGCATGGCAGGTATTGTATAACACAGTACTGAAATCCTCCGTCCAGAAAACTGTGGCTGAGATGGTCATAAGGTCTATTTATGCTGGCTTTCAACATGTGCCTATGTTCACTATAAGGTGTTACTACAAACTAAGAAAATATCTTTTCTCTTTCTGCAGATGTGCAAATGTTTGTGTGCAACCAAGAGACCTACGGTTATTTCCCTGTCCCACTACGAACCCACAATACTTTGAAGGATGAAGCCGATAGCTTCTTGCATTCATTGTTGGAAGTCAACGGTGAGTAGCATGTGTTCAGGCTGTGGGCTTGAAGCTCAAAGTTCAACTCCTGTTTTCACTGCTAGTCAGTCTCTAATGAAACCTTAAAACCCTCACTCTGCTTACTCCTGCTTTAACCGGTGTCAGCTTTCAGCACAGAATTCTGTTCGTCTCTCTTACCATTTCTGCATCCATCTTCCCTCACTGTGTAGTGCGAAACCCCCCAGTGATGCCCTCCAAATACATACCTGCCCCTAGCAAACAGCCAGACAAATTGGGCTTTGACGAGGTGAGTAACGAGAGTGTCTGAAGATGGCAGCTGCAAAAATGGTCCTTTGCCCATCTCTGTGCCAAATGCACTCCTCTCCTGTTAATAAAATTATACTGCATTTAATGGCCCTTGTGGTTGCCTCGCAGGTTTTCATGATAAACCTGCAGAGACGGACTGACCGCCGAGAACGTATGCTGAGGACACTGTATGAGCAGGAGATCGCTTGTAAGGTCATTGCAGCTGTAGATGGAAAGTGAGTTCATATTTATTGCTTTTTTTTTTTTGCAAAAGAAGCGGTGGCACAGTGGTTAGCGCGGTCGCCTCACAGCAAGAAGGTCCTGGGTTTGAGCCCTGGGGTAGTCCAACCTTGGTGGGTCATCCCGGGTCGTCCTCTGTGTGGAGTTTGCATGTTCTCCCTGTGTCTGCGTGGGTTTCCTCCGGGGGCTCTGGTTTCCTCCCACAGTCCAAAGACATGTAAGCCAGGTGAATCCGCCATACTAAATTGTCCCTAGGTATGAATGTGTGTGTGAGTGTGTGTGTGTGTGTGTGTGCCCTGTGATGGCCTGGTGGCCTGTCCAGGGTGTCTCCCCGCCTGCCGCCCAATGACTGCTGGAATAGGCTCCAGCATCCCTGCGACCCTGAGAGCAGGATAAGCGGTTCAGATAATGGATGGATGGGTGGATGGATGGATGCAAAAGAAGCTGGCACACTCATTTATTTGTTCATAATTACATATCTGCCTCTGTCTCATTGCCCATTTTTCCTCCCACATTCCTTCTCTTTTTGTCTGGGCCAATGTGCTGTGGTTAGCACTGCTGCCTCACAGCAAGAAAGTCCTGGGTTCGGACCCCAGGCCGTCCCAGGTCTGGGGTCCCCGCCCTGTGTGGAGTTTGCATGTTCATCCCATGTCTGCATGGGTTTCCGCTGGGTGCTGCGGTTTTCTCCCACCATCAAAAAGACACGCATGTCAGGGTTACGCATGTCAGGGTTACGCATGTCAGGGTTAATACTCCTGTCTGTGCCCCTGGCGAGGGCAATGGATAGAAGAACTAGAGTTGGTCCCCGGGCACTGCACTGTGGCTACCCACTGCAGCTGCCCACTGCTCCAATACAATAGGATGGGTTAAATACAGAGGATGTATGTCATTGTATGCTTGCTTACAATGACAAATAAATTGTCTTTCTTTCTCTTTCTTCTTAATCTTTTCCAGAGCAATGAACATAAGTGAGATTCAAAACATGGGAATCCATATGCTCCCAGGCTACAGCGACCCTTACCATGGCCGCCCACTGACCAAAGGGGAGCTGGGATGCTTCCTCTCCCACTACAATATCTGGAAAGAGGTTATCCACAGGCCTTAGACACTCAGTGAATAATAAAATGTATTAGATAGTCAGTGAGCGAGACATATGTTTGCCTCAAGAGTCAGACTAATCTTGGTCATCAATCTAGTTTATCTTTCATGTAGGCTGGGTCTGGCCCCCCTCTCAGTTGGAACAAGCGGATGTTTTAATCAGAGCTTTGGAGATTGGTCCTAGGTGTTTAAATAAGCAGCTGAGATGCACTGGAGCAGAAATGTAAACAGCAATGGTGGCGGTGGTGAATGATTGAGTTAATTGTGTAGAAGAAGCCATATAGATAACAAGTCTTATGACACAGGCTCAGTTTGCAACATGCAAGTGTGTGTCAGCTGTTATCATGTTTGTAAGATTTATGACTTTGCCTCTGCTGCCATTGCGGTCCACATTTTCCCTGAATTTCCTGTCAATTACCCAGCCCTATCAGACCAGTCCCCAGAGCTGTTATTGGACCATTCATTTTTTAGACAGGGCAGCCTTTTTTTCTTTAATTTTTTTTTTTAGCTGGCTGAAAGCGAATGTTCTCAATAGGAGGAGGACCAGAACCCATCTCCTACATAGATCGATGTGGTCTACTCTCAAAATGGGTCTGGCTATTGAAGCTAGGTGTATCAGTGAGGCGCTGACTAACCTGTCTCTGGCCCTAGGTTGTAAAGCGGGGTCTTCACACTTCGCTGGTGATTGAAGACGATCTGCGCTTTGAGATCTTTTTCAAGCGTCGCTTGAAGAACCTCATGAGTGAGGTGGAGAGCGAGGGGCTGGACTGGGACCTCATGTAAGTGTCTATGCATGCCTCCAAGAGGTCCCCTTACCTTTACCTTAATCACCCCAGGTATGTGAATGCATTAATACCACCCACCCCACCTTCTCCTCTCTTTCTTGCAGTTATATCGGACGAAAGAGAATGCAGATAGATCACCCGGAGAAAGCTGTGCCTAATATTCACAATTTAGTGGAAGCAGACTACTCATATTGGACCCTTGGCTATATGATATCATTGCAAGGGGCCAAGAAGCTTTTGAGAGCAGAGCCACTTAAGAAAATTTTGCCAGTTGATGAATTTCTACCCATCATGTACGATAAACATCCAGTGTAAGTAAATGTATTTTTGCCTCCAGCTTTTAAAGTGAGCAAATATTGAACGAATATTTATGTTCCGTTATATTTGTCTTCTTGCTTTGTTCGGATTTTTTTTAATTTTTATTTATTTTATTTTTTTGGACATTTTTCCCCATGACATTTTTTCCCTATCTTCTGACAGCTCTGACTACATGGAACAGTTTGAGAGTCGGGACTTGAAGGCGTTTTCAGCAGAGCCTCTTTTGGTGTACCCAAGCCACTATACAGGTGATCCAGGCTACATCAGCGACACAGAGACCTCCACTGTATGGGACAATGAGAAGGTCCGCACAGACTGGGACAGAGCCCGCTCGGGCAAGACCAAGGAGCAAGCCGAGATCAGCACAGAGGCCCAGAACTCAGATGTGCTCCAGTCTCCATTGGACAGCACTGCACGGGACGAGCTATGAGAGGAGCTGGGTGGGAATCTGATGATACTTCGGAGGAATGTAGGGCATACCGCCTCACCTCTCAAGCAATCTCTTTGTTAATCAGCAATCTTTCATGAGACTGGATCTAGCCTCTTTCTCATTCAGAGCTGTTTCAAAAAAGGGCCTGTCCAAATCCCAGTTTTGGAGACTGATTCCTATACTTAGATTATGATACCACCAAGCAAAATTGTAAGCAATGGTCATAAATCTTACGAAGCAGATTAGTTTCCATGGCAACAGCCAGCACACGCTTGCATGTTGCGCAAAGTGCCTGTGTCGTGTGACTTGGTCTATGATATTTCTTCCTCAACACATGTAAACTTTGCCCCATGCCACTGCCAGTTATTTACAGATCTGCCGTGTTGGGTCTTTACTACACATCTCCCTTAGATCGGTCTTCAAAGCTATGATTGGCGCATCCACCTTTATGCCCCGCCCGCCCTTCTAGAAAAACACTCCAAATGCAATGCAGGCTAGAACCAATCTTCATGAAAGAAATATGGATTGACTTTGTAAGATTGGTCTGGCTCACAAGGCTAACGCCACGTTAGGTTTTGAATTATTGTTTATCTTTTTGAGTTTCCAGTTTTTTACCATCGCAGAGTTGATAATCTTTTTTCTTTTTGGGAGGTTTAATTTATCCATTTGGATGACAAGTCAAAAAGTCAAAGCTACTTATGTGTTCTTTTTTTTTTGTCAGATTTTAGATTTACCTTCATGAAGGCACTAGACTTGCCATTTGGCATTTGCAGTACCCAACCTCTGTCTGTCATACAGAACATACTCTGCACAAGTGGCTTATGTCATTCAGACTGTTACATTTCTGTAGCTTCATTTGGAGATTTGCATTCCATTGTCATGATTTGCCGGTCTTCTGCAAACTATGCAGTCATGTTGTTTTTATGCAGTTCTTTTAGAAAACTAGGTTTGCATCTTATAAATGTATCAGCGCCTTTTGTGAAAATGCAAGAGGATAGAAATGTGCATGTTTTTGCTTTTACTTATTTTTTTACTTTTTATTTTCTTTTTACACATGGACATGTCTATCGTTAATGAACCCATTACCAAGTGCATGAGATGGCCGGGGAGCTGCCTTACAAAAGTAATTACAGAACTCCATTTTTGGACTTGTGTCAGCGCCTATTTGTTGATTTACAGCACCTTCTGTATATAGCGGCACAGTGCCTGATTTTAGATTTCCTTTGTACCAGTTTTGGTTAGTTTTCAGCCTGACGCCTCTAACCAGTTGCTGAGGTTATAGGCGAGACTAACCATCGGGGAAAAAAAGGCCTCACACTTTATGGTTTGGGTGGCCTATGATTATAAATGGTAATCAAGTTACCACAAAAGAAACCCCATGACACCACATTCAGACTCCGTCGGCCTCTCCTCTGTCTTTTTACAAGTCAGTTACATCTGAATTCAAACGTTTTGGGTGTGCACAAGTAGATGAAAGACCTCAGCAACGGAAAAAAAAGATGCCTGAATCATTGTGTAAATCTGTTAATTTATTATTATTTTCCACATTTTTGTCGTAGACGGACACGTTAGACCACCCCGAGGTTCATTAGAGGAGGGTGATGAGGTCTGTGTCTTAACGGCTAGATGTCACACACACACTCATTAGAGGAGGGTGATGAGGTCTGTGTCTTAACAGCTAGATGTCACACACATACACACACACACAGCTGTGATGAACTGTGCCTCCAAACCGAAAGAATAAAATATTTTGTTAAAAAGTTAAAGCGATTGTGTTTTGATACACGTGTTTAATGTTACTTTGATTTTGCTGCCACAACTGCGTGGCTATAGTAGCACAGGACACGCGACTACTCGCAACGTGACGATATGAGGAGGCGCCAGTATAACACATTGCGACATTGGAATGCTGCTAAACTGGAGTAAATCAAGAGACATGGACAAAAGGCACAAGAAAAGTCTGCCATTGCGCATGGAGTGGCCCCGGCGTTATATCGGCAGACGTTTTGATTTGACAGTTTTTACCGATATACAACAATAACTGAACACCTGCGGTCGGACCCTAGTTTACATGATGGAGCGTTACGATTTGCCGTGGATAGTCTCTCAGCTTCGCTCGGTGGCCGCCAGTCTGAGACAACTCAGGTTACTTCTAGAGGAATGCTGCGGTAAGCTCCGTGTACTAAGTGGTAACGGTTCCCCCCCTCCCCCCGTTATGACATTTTGCCAATTTATCATAGGTTGCTGAATTGTTTACTCATTTTCACTCCGTGTGGATCATGTCGAACAGACTGGTGAAGGGGGGGGGGGGTCGGGTTAAAATTTGCATTACCCCACTGATTCCACAGGGCGTCGCTGTTTTTACGCCGACGTGGAAGTTCGTTTAGCGCCTCAGCCAACCCCAACGGACACTGTTCCTCTAACCATAGGCGCATGGGCAACGCAGCACGCGGAGCAAACGCATCCCCCATTATTCAGTTAGGGGGGACCAAGGTTATTCTACCCCACTTTTTGTCTTTTTAAAAATAAACTTACCGTACACACGTCACACAATTGTAACCGGTTATTTTCTTGCCCGGTGCGGGATTCGATAGGGAGTGTATTGCACCACAAGGCGACATCACTAACCGCTCGGCGAAAGGGTCAGACCCGTTAGCTAGGGGCTAATGTGTCTTATTAGTAGTTTACACAATCAAGCAGGCTATATCAATGGTAGTTACTATTTTCAGCAACTGACAAAAACAAGTCATAAAAAAATCGTAAAATTTTTGGACCAACCCTTTGAGTTGGTTCAGTCGACCCCGTCCTTTATCGCTTGCCACAGCTGCTTTGGCTGTCAATCAAACTGCCAATCCGCACCCCCGGGGGTCTGGCCGTTTACAAAGGTGAGGAACATGCCACTTAGCTTAACTGCGATCATTGACTGAAAATAGAACATGGGAAAAGACAGGCTAGCGTATATTGAACGAACCTGCTTTCCCCGCGGACTCCAGCCAAACTTTAAATTAGTTAAAAAGTAGGGTTGTACCGTCGCATAAATGCCGAACCGTTTTGCGAGTGAGTCAACGTTAGCTAGCCTCGCCAGCCCGCCCACCTAGCGTTAGCTCGCCGGTCGGGCAGGATTCGGCTGGGGGGGGAATGGGGATATACGCGGAGAAGCCGAATCAAAGTGGGCTTTTTTAAGTGCACTGTGGCTATTACAGGGCTGCCATTTGCCATCTGACTCCCACGCCACACGTCCTTTCTCTCAGCAGTGAAAAACAAATTTATAACTGACAGCGTCGCGGAACGAAAAGAGGGCACTGACTAGTGCACGGACAGACAAGACAGCAGCACGGGTTGGTTTTCACAGCACCCTCAATCTAACTAATCTAGACCGGCGCACGTGGCTCTTTCTTGACTCAATCCAAGAGGTTGGGTGGTGTAGAAATGCAGGAAATTTGTTTTAAATTACAATTTCTTTCAGACACCCCCCCCGTCAATTATGTATTTTTCCAAGTTTGCTCGCCTATTTAACAGGTGCCCATGCTGTTATCCACAACTAGAGTATACTTAACATTGCTCCTGATCATTTTCCAAAGCATTTTTTTCCCATTCGGATTGTTGAAGAAGGGGCAGTGCAGTGGTTGGTGCAGTCGCCTCACATCAAGAAGGTCCTGGGTTTGAGCCCCGGGCTAGTCCAATCTTGGGGGTCGTCCTCAGTGTGGAGTCTGCGTGGGTTTCCTCCGGATACTCCGGTTTCTTCCCACACTACAAGGAAATTTAGGTCAGGTGAAACAACCGTACTAAATTGTCCCTAGTTGAGTGTGCGTGTGTGTGCGTGTGTTGGCCCTGTGATGGACTAGTGGCCTGTCTAGGGTGTCTCCCCGCCTGCTGCCCAGTGAATGCTGGGATAGGCTCCAGCATCCCCGTGACCCTGCGTAAGGATAAGCGGTTTGGATAATGAATTGATGTTGAAGAAGGACAGGATAAGAAACGAGTATATTAGAGGGACAGCTCAGGTTGGACGGTTTGGAGTCAAAGCAAGAGAGGTAAGATTGAGATGGTTTGGACATGTGTAGAGGAGACATGCTGGGTATTGGGAGAAGGACGCTGAAGATGGAGCTGCCACGCAAGAGGAAAAGAGGAAGGCCAAAGAGGAGGTTTATGGATGTGGTGAGGGAGGACATGCAGGTGGTTGGCATGACAGAAGATGAAGGGGACAGGAAGCAATAGAAATGGATGATCCACTGTGGTGACCCCTAACAGGAGCAGCCGAAAGGAAGAGAAGATATTTTATTATATTATATTTATGTTACCCGATTTCCCTATTTCTTTTACAACATTCAGGGGATGCTCAAAAGGGCCTCTTCAGTCTGAAGAGGTCACTTGACCGAAAAAGATCCTCTTCAGTCTGAAGAGGTCACTTGACCGGATAGGCTTTTTTTAGTTTTTGAGGAACATATAAAACAATTGCGTCAATATTGTTTAAAGTGTGGCTCCTTGATTGTCAAGGAAGATATGAAGAGGCTGCAAAATGAAGGATCACAGTTGACACTAGAGCTCACATGCTCACGGCTGTAGCTACAGATGGCAGACTCAGCCTGCTCTAAGTGGGACCAAATGGGCAGGAAACCTGCTTTTGGCAGCATCAGTTTTCTACCGTGGCATCAATTTTGCTAAATTTGAACGGTTCTGTAGTAACACAAACCGTAAAACAATAAGTGAAGACACATACACAACACTGGGGAAGAAGTTTGTGTTTCATGTTAATGAAAAAACGTGACCCAAAGAGCAGAGTGCAGTGTTAACTACCATGAAATCACGAAAAGCTGAAGTTGTGCTTTGTGGAGATGGCTGGTGTGACTCTCCATGCCACTCAGCCAAATACTGCATGTACACCTTTTTAGATGTGCAGAGTCAAAAGGTTGTCGACTTAAAGGTAATTGGCTGCACCCAAGTTTTGAGCTTTAATGCCATGGAAATCAAAGGTTTTAAGGAAGCTCTTTAAACCATAGAAGAAAATGGAGTGAAGGTCTCTACCATCTCCATTGACAGACATCTGTTAATTGTTAAAGAAATGAGGGTCTGTAATCCAGCAAAAACATCAATTTGATCCCTGGTATTTGGCAAAAAGAGTGTCAAAATAACTAGCCAGGGGCGTCTGGGTAGCGTGGTGGTCTATTCCGTTGCTTACCAACATGGGGATCTCCGGTTCGAATCCCCGTGTTACCTCCGGCTTGGTCGGGCATCCCTACAGACACAATTGGCCGTGTGTGCGGGTGGGAAGCCTGATGCGGTTATGTTTCCTGGTCGTTGCACTAGCGCCTCCTCTGGTCAGTTGGGGCACCTGTTCGAGGGGGAACTGGGGGGAATAGCGTTATCCTCCCTGGCGAAACTCCTCACTGTCAGGTGAAAAGAAGTGGCTGGCGACTCCACATGTATCGGAGGAGGCATGTGGTAGTCTGCAGCCCTCCCCGGACTGGCAGAGGGGGAAGCAGCGACCGGGACGGCTCGGAAGAGTGGGGTAATTGGTCAGATACAATTGGGGAGAAAAAAGGGGGGGAAATCCAGAAAAAAACAAAACAAAAAACAAACAAGCTATTGCAGCTAAGAGGAGGGAATATGAAGGCCTGGGAGGGTGGATTCCATCCATTATAAATCATTTGTGGTGGAGTACACAGACCTGTGAGGGTGACGCCGAGGTTTTGAGAGAGAGGTTGGTATCAATAACACACCATGGTACCAACCAACACGACTGGCCAGGGAACAGGCGCTATCACCGATGTGCTCATGAACCTTTGATGACACAAGCCAAAGAAGTAAGCTTTGGTTAAGGCCAGGATGTGAAGCCCACAAAGCACTCGTGAAGACTGAAAGACAAGCGGCTTTGGAAACCTGGATCATCTGGCGAAGTGCATCCACACAACACTAGAGGTATATGTTCAAGTCTTACAAAACCGGGGGGAATGACGTGATCCTCCCACGCGCTACATCCCCCTAGCGAAACGCCTCACTGTCAGGTGAAAAGAAGCAGCTGGTGACTCCACATGTATCGTAGGAGGCATGTGGTACTACAATTGTCCTAATACAAGTTTAAAAAAAATGCAGCCAGGGAGGGGGGTAAAATTTGAGTTTTTTTTTTTAACCTACAATGGCCCTAATACGCCATTGTAGATACCTTTAGCTATTATGAAATGCATTTTATCCTATGTAAAATAGGATATTAAATGTTTAGAATAAATGTAGAGAACTTAACGGTGAACATGGGCTGATGTTTTGACTTGCCTATTGGTGACCTGGTTCTGATTTAGTAGGCCAGAACTCTCCCGGTCGTGGAGGCCGACGAGGGCAGCCCATACAACACCTGTGCTGAGGCTAACTGCCTCAGAGATCTCATACGCTGTGATGTGAGGGATACCTGTAAATACACACAAACCCGTAAGCATCTTGTTTGTGCGTTTCACTGTATCTTCTCATAATGTGTAAAGCCTACGATGGCGGTGGTTGCTAATAGCTGAAATTTTTGATACTGGAATACGTTTTACAATCCAACAATAGTTTGATTCATACTTAAACTGCAGCCTTAAACTGCTGCTGATAGAATACGGAGCTCTTTACAACAAACACTTCCTCTCGGTTGGCATAGACAAGCAGTTGCTGCACAGACACCATCGAGTTTGCCCGCTTTGACCGCTTCTGCGGCTGATGTTCATGTTGCCATGAAGAAGTCGTGGACGTTTGAATTCCGTTCGTAAAACGTTTTTATTTTTCCGTAGCTTTAAAGGCACCTTAATGGTCGCTGTAATAACAGAGTTCCCATCTCGAGCAAGTTTCAAGTCTCTGCAAGTTGAGTTAATAAGCTGCTGAAATGAATGGAAACTAATGGCCACTCTGAAAGTATGAAAACCCATTAAAGAAAAAAAATCCAAAAACACCATGGTATGCTTTGGAAAGCAGTTGGGAGTAGTACACAAAGTAGTAAGCTGGTATAAATAGTAGCATACAAAGTAGCAAGCTAGTACAAAAAGGAGTAGTATAGAAAGTATTTGTGATTTGTAGCAAATTGGCTAAAACATGCAAAAATATTGGCCTTTTAGTCCTGCTTGATTATAGGTTTCTGGTGTTACTTCAATCACTTGAATCAATTTTCATTTTTATTAATTTTTTTTATTTTTGTTGTTGTTTCTTCCTTTTATCCCACAATAAAATAAAGGGAGCCATTACCTTCATTTTGGCCTGTCTTCCCCCACCTTTTAATCAGTGCACGCTGCACTGCGTTTTAAAGGTGTGGTTGGTCAAATGACTTGAGGTCACTGGTCCTCAGATGATCTCCCATCACTCCTTATTTGACACAGTTTTCCATAGCACTAAAGTTTGTCTTTTGTCCTTATCAGAGGCAGGTGGTCCCTCTCAGCTCCAGGTCTCTCTGGGGATGCAGGCCTTACAGGACACCCTGAAGACCCTGACTGAACGATACCCTGCCTTTGGTGGACCCTCTGTCAGCCATGCTCTTTCAGCGCTCAACACCTCTCTTTCAGGTTAGTTTCTGCCAAAGCCACCCCACTGACCTAAATTAAAAAAAGCAGCACATCTGAACTATTACATAAAGTTCTGCTCCATTTCATTGAGCAAATGAATCCTCTGGTTGCGTTAACATTCTTGTCTTCCCAAAAACTTACAGAATTTGAATTAATGCTGGCCAAATTATATGTACTTTGCATACACTGACGACAGTCAGGTCACACAATTTTTTTTTTGTTCCGTGACATGGCAGCATAAACACTGTGACACCTTCTCAGCGTCTCTGGTATGGTGCAGTAGGTGTGGTCTAGAGAGACGGCAAGACAGACTTCCTCTTTTCATGGTGGAGAAAACAAGATTGGCCAACCTCAACCCCCATTAGAGGAAGATCATTTGAGAACACGAAGGGGTAGTTAGCCAGAAAATTGCATGCTACAAATTTACCATTCCTGGGTGCCTCTAAGGCTGTGTACTTTATCTGCCTTCCACATAGCGTTCAGTTATGTGTAAGGTGTGAGTGACCGCCGGACAGGTGACTAGACTGTGGTATTGGTAGGGAACTTGGCGGCGTACCTCTTGTGTGGAAATGGAAGACGTTCAAGCACCAGACGCTTCCTCAAAAGCTACAGGTGAGCCTCAAAATAAAGGGGAGAAGAATTGGGATTAAAAATTGAAGAAATGCAACGTTTTCACGCAGGCCATGCTGCCCATCATTTTGTATGCCTGTTTTGAATATTTTTAGAGTATTTTTCACTGATATGTACCTTTTTTTTTTCTTTCTTATTTTTTGAACAAGCTTGGTTCCCAACTCGGTGAACTGCCTCTCTTTTCTTCTGATTTACTGATAGGGCTCTGCCGCTACTTTTACATCCATATTGGGTGTGTGTGTGTGTTTGTGTGTGTGTCATGTAGGCTGTTTGTGGTTCTGTGACACATCCACCTAGTCAGCACAGGATCAGTGAACTTCCTGAACTCTCCCTCCATTTTGACATGTTCAGCGGTTATATGCCTTCTTCTGTGTGTCACTTCTGTATTCACATTTACAGAACATGGCTGTCTTTAAACATTATGGGAAGCTGAGAACAGAGGACCAACAAAAAAAAAAAAAAGAAAAGTCATCCACTGTGGTGGTGTTGGCATGGGAGGTACTTATGGAGGAGAAATACCAACGATCTGGCACATACTTTTGTATTTCTACTTCGGAAACCAATATTAAGCTGTGTATTTATGTCACGTTGCCAACACTGAGTGGAACCTTTTTCCTGCAATGTGGTTGACTTTTCATGTGATGTGACTTTAATCCATGAATTTTACTAATCTAAATGAGATTGCATCACAGCCAGTGGAAAGGAGGCTCATTATGACTGGCGGTGAACTGGTGAAGAATTTGGTTTTCTCGTTCTTTGTATGACTGGACTGTTTTTCGAGACGTAGTGTTGCTCATGTCTCGGCTCTCACCATACACAACCTCACTGGAACATTTCTGATGTGAAAAACAAGGCTTGTCTTAGTTAAATGCAAGCAGGATGTGGTTGACCTAAATGAAGGCAGCTTCTTGCAGAGTAAAAAAGACATTACATTTTCTCACTGCTTACACCTGCTGGAAATCAGCCATCGTTAAAACATTTTGCATTCTCTGAAATGGGGTGGAGAATTTTCAAAATGTGCCACAGTTTCTTATTGTCCCCTAGCTTACGTCTTTTGTTGGTCAGTGTTCGTATATTTTTCAACATGGAAATGCGACATATCACGATATGCGTGAAACTAAATGGACCAACTCCAGTTCGTCTTGCCATGCCTCGATCAGGGGCACAGACAGGACTATTATCCCTAACGTGTGTCTTTTCGATGGTGGGGGAAACCGGAGCAAACCCACCGCAGACACGGGGAGTACATGCAAACTCCACACAGAGGATGACCTGGGATGACCCCAAGGTTGGACAACCCCAGGGTTCGAACCCAGGACCTTCTTGATGTGAGGCTACAGCGCTAACCACTTGCACCACCGTGCCGCCCAAATAAAAAGATTTCCGCAGTTTGAATATGATAAAACTGTTGTAATGGTATATTTCTCTACAAGACAGTGAGAAGTCATCCATGTTTACAGCTAATATTGTTGTCACAGCCACCTGCACTGTCCAAACTGTGTAAAACATCACACAGATTCTTTTACAGGGTCTGAGGGCCAAAGCAGAACCTGTTTATAGAAAGAGAACTTGTATATGCTGAGAAAACGTCAGCATGTGTTTCCGCGTGTGTTTGTGTGTCTGTTTTGCGTTGGCGAGGGGATTTCACTGAAAGGCCCTAAGCAATTTTTACAAGGATCATTTTTGTGTGCAGTATGGCATAAAAATTTGAAAACTAACTCCTACCGTCTCTGGCCATTCATAAACTGTGACTCTTCTCTCTGCAGATGTAACAGATGTCCCACAAAAGTCTGAGACCAAGCGCTACAGTGAAATCTTCCGAGACTTTGATAACCTCGAACTATCCTTGGTCTATTTGTAAGTCCCATGTGTTGTCATGTATCACACCAAACTCTTGTTTCTCCACCAGTTCAGATGAGCCTAGAGTGCCATTCAATAGATACAATTATGCTGTGAGATCTAGGTTAAAGTTACCTTATTTCCAGGTGCTTATTGGAGTCCCTTCACTATAGACCCCCACCCAAAATTCCTGTAGGCAGAAATCGTTGTCAATCAAATGTCAAAAGCCGTCAATGCCAGCTGAATAAGATATGTGTTATTCCAAGAGATGCTTCTTTCAAGACAAGGGCAACAAACCTCCTGAACAAAAAAGTATTTGAATCAATACTGTCTGCAGAAACAATATGTTTACACTTGCTGTAAACTTTTATTTTACCTATAAAAAACAATCCTAGGAGCATCCGGATGGCGTGGCGGTCTATTCCGTTACCTACCAACACGGGGATCTCCGGTTCGAATCCCCATGTTACCTTCGTCTTGGTCAGGCGTCCCTACAGACACAATTGCCCATGTCTGCAGGTGGGAGGCCGGGCGTGGGTATGTGTCCTGGTTGCTGCACTAGCACCTCTGGTCGACCGGGACGCCTGTTCGGGGGGGGACTGGGGGGAATAGTGTGATCCTCCCACGCGCTACGTCCTCCTGGTGAAACTCCTCACTGTCAGGTGAAAAGAAGCGACTGACGACTCCACATGTATCGGAGGAGGCATGTGGTAGTCTGCAGCAGCAGCCCTCCCTGAATCGGCAGAGGGGGTGGAAAAGAGATCGGGACGGCTCGGAAGAGTGGGGTAATGGGCCAGATACGTTGAGGAGAAAAGGGGGGGGGGCAACCCTAGATTTATATAAGGGACTTGTATCTCTGAGCTTAACATTATCTTTCCTACACGAGACATATCCTCAAATCAGAATATTACCATAAAATAACAGGGGGCCTCCATAGTGGTGCAATGAAGCAAATGAGCTAAGTAAAAAGACTTCTAAGATTTGGTCCTGAAGTGAAAGTCTTTTTGTGCTGCATGCAATAATTTTCCAACAAGGAGACGCTGTATACTGTAGAACACATCAGTCTGGAAGACATGTACAAGGCAGCATAGCTATTAAGATGTCTTAGAGTACTTCTTAATTACTGTGCATGCATTTATCCCTATTCCATCTTTCTGTTTTTAGAACAACAGAGGAACTGCTGCCAGATTCAGAGTCCCAGTCCCCTTTGGAAACCATCTCCACCGAGACCACAGAAATCACACAGCAGGGCAACATGTCTGTAAGTGTTAAACAGCTGGTTAAAACAGTTTTAAGACATGGATTGTTGTTGTTTTTTTACTTACTTATTGATATTGCTGACTCAGGATAGATAGTGCATTTGTAAGGGGTGCAGTAACATTCATATTTTAACAGTTAGCTTCTTTTTTTTAACCGAACAAACTAGTGCTTATAGTGATGTCTTTTTTTCTCCCTATAGTGTGAAGACACCTTTTCTCCTGAAATAGACTCTCAGCCCATTGAAATTAATGGAAATCCATCAGGTATTTAGGATGTGTGTATCATAATGTGTGTGGGTGTATATGGATGCGTTTTGGTGTGTGTGTGTGTGTGTGTGTTTTGTTTTTGTTTTTGTTTTTGTGCACATGTGTGATGATCATCAAAAGTCACTGCAACAATTTTGAGAATTGTGTTGAGCACTTAACAGTTCTGTCCTTTGGGTAGAATTTGCTTGTAAAAGCTCAAACTTGGGGGTGGTGCAGTGGTTAGCGTGGTCACCTCACAGCAACAAGGTCCTGGGTTCAAGCTTGGGGGAGTCATCTTCTGTGTGGAGTTTGCATGTTCTCCCCGTGTCTGCGTGGATTTCCTCCGGGTGCTCTGGTTTCCTCCCACAGTCCAAAGACATGTAGGTCAGGTGAATCAGCTGTACTAAATTGTCCCTAGGAGTGATTGCGTGTGTGTGTGTGTGTGTGTGTGTGTGTGTGTGTGTGTGTGTGTGTGTGTGTGTGTATGTGTGTGTGGTGTGTGGTGTGTGTGTGTGGGGGGGGGCTGTGATGGCTTGGCGGCCTGTCCAGGGTGTCTCCCTGCCTGCCGCCCAAGGACTGCTGGGATAGGCTCCAGCATCCCTGCGACCCTGAGCAGGATAAGCGGTTTGGATAATGGATGGATGGATGTTTGTGAGAGTATCTGTAGATATGGTTTGAATAGATACCTGTGTGCATTATCTGTGGGTGACTGTACACCAGTCAGCTCAGTTACTATGTCAAGATTTTAAGAGCATGTGCTGTGTGGAGTTGGCATGGTTCTGTCTACAAAAACATGCATGAGTAATTGGAATAAGTAACAGCAATGAATAGCCAGTTCGTTGTCACTGGTTGTGTCTGGCTACCATCTTTCTCTGTCCAATCTATTCATTGTAGACAGCCCTGTCAGCGGTGGATGGTACTTTCTGACATGGGAAGCAGAGTTTTGCGTTTCAGTTATCTAAAAAAGAGTAATCAAATCTATCCTTGGTCTGTTCTAAATCTAGCCACTAATATGCAAATTCTGTCCTTTCTTTTTGCATGAAGTCAGCTAGTGTTGTCTCTTTTCAGACCTAATATTAAACACTTTTGATTTGATCATGACAGTAAGGGGGGCTTTGAGAAATCTTAGGTATCTCAAGCCTATTAAGTCTGGAAACTCCCTGCTGAAACTTCACAAATGTTCTGGAAAATGTTTAAACCAGGATTTCACCCAGCTACCATTAGATGTTTAATTAGTAGTTTACTGAGATTGGGCGGCACAGTTGGCGCAGTGGTTAGTGCGGTCGCCTCACAGCAAGAAGATCCTGGGTTCAAGCCCTGGGGTAGTCCAACCTTGGGGGTCGTCCTGAGTCGTCCTCTGTGTGGAGTTTGCCTGTTCTCCCCGTGTTTGCGTGGGTTTCCTCCAGTGGTTTCCTCCCACAGTCAGAAAGACATGTAGGTCAGGTGAATCGGCCGTACTAAATTGTCCCTAGGTGTGAATGTGTGTGTGTGTGGGCCATGTGAGGCCTGTCCAGGGTGTCTCCCCGCCTGCTACCCACTGACTGCTGGGATAGGCTCCAGCATCCCCGCGACCCTGAGAGCAGGAGAAGCGGTTTGGATAATGGATGGATGGATGGATGGATTTACTGAGATTGTCTTGTCAGTTGAGAAGAAAATGAAACACCTGACAAATTCACTCGCTGGCCTCACCAGTCTAAACTGCAAGGTTATTAGTATTGATTACATATGTTTTAGTCTACTTCTTTCCTGTCTTGGAAAACTAGATAAATGAGTAAAATAGTTTGTTACATCCACCTCATCCACCATGTTCTACGGGTTGTGCTTCCCAGGACAGATTCATGTAACCTACACTGTCTACAGAACATAGACCACATCAGCGTGATGGTGCAAATAACTTGCACTTTTTATTTGCTAACATACTGAATTACACTATGAGTGATCAATAATATTGATGCATTCTCACCAACAAGTGTACAAACATTTCATTGGTACACTTTTTTAGGGGAAGTTGTGTGTTTCCTGTGTGGTAAACCAACCGCCTCCGAGCAACTGTGACTGACATTGAATATGAACCATTTCCAAGGGGCTGCTGCTGATGAGTGAGCAGGAGTTAGAGTCAGTTTGTTCTAGTCGGTATACGCTTCAATTTTTCGTTGTTTTCACGTATTTAGTGACATGGACTAATCGCTCTGCTCCAACCAGATTAGTTGCAGGGGGAGATTAGAGCAAGAGGCAGCTGCCCTTTGTTTATTGCCACAGACACAAGAAGAGGAATAGAGCAGGCAAGAGATAGCAATAGAGAGAGATGAGGAGGGATCCCAGTTAGGGTTGTGTTATATGTTACTACAGTGGAGACTGGAAGAGAAACAGAAAGAATGAGCTTTATAACAGGCCCTAAAATAACTGTGAGCTAACAATTATATATTGCATTGACCTGGGCCAAATACATTGACCCAGTCTGACCTAGTGCATGGTAGCTATTAGGGATTGTAGACAAGTAGAGATGAAGAAACAGCCCAAGTCAGATGCAGAAAAGAGCCCCAAAAATATCCCCTTACAGAAGGATGCCCTCAAAGCTGGCCTCAAATCAAACCCTACCTCAATTGATTGAGTTGGTGGCAGGGGTCAAAGGGATAAAAGGTCAATCACGCACTCAGTGTGTGGCCTGTGTCATAAGCTTGTTCTGGGGTTGATCTGGTGATGAGTACGGTTACACACTTCATGCCGCGGGGCCACGTGAGCGTGCAAACCATGCAATCTATTGTCAATGTTATGTGCGCCAAATGCGTACATGCCCTCTGAACTCTTTTCCCCAGCCAGCAGTCATGATCAGCTGATGACACACACACACTGCATACAGGCTTTGACAGGAAGGAGAGAAGGACAGTGTGCTCTCTAGCAGTCTTGTATAGTGTGCCCCTATTGGTTAATTTGATCAGTTACCCAACTAGGCCTTTATCCTCTATCCTCAGCCAGATAGGTGCTCTGTCACACACCAGGAGGTAAACCTCACAAGGCTGTACACTAAAGCCTGTCACTCCGCAATCTGGACCTGTCCAAGGATAATCCCCCAATCCCAGCACTGAGGACTGGAGGCATGAGACTACAGAGGAGCTACGGGGAGACTGCATGTGGGGAGCTGCCCCAAAATTAGATTGAGAGAGGTCAACCCGGCGCACGCTTTGGCAACTAATCCGTTATTGATTTCCTCAGCAATTCGCAGTAGTTTTGGCAATTTTGACATTTTGCAATTGTACATTTTACTTTTAGATGATTTTTTTTCTCTGAAAAGATCGTTCCAACCGGATTTCTTATTTTATCATGATGAACGGACTTTGGGTTGTGTGATGCAGAATATAGAAGACGCAAACTCTTCTATGCTAACGAGGATGTTGGGAAAGAAGTCAAGCCCTTTCTTGAGGTTGTTTTTTGGTTGGAGTTCAGTGGAAAGATAGCTTTGATTTGCTGAAACTGATCTGTGGACGTTTTTTAAAGAAGTGAAAGTACTCAAGCCACAGCTGAGCTTTTCAGTTGGCTGCAGCAAAAAGGAAACAAAATGTTTGAATAGATATTGACCAAAGGGCTGTAAAATACACATTTTAAAAAAAAAGGTTGCTGGAAAAGAACTGAGAGAAAGAAGAAAAGAGAGAGTGGTAAGGTTAGGGAAGGAGAGACCACATGATCATCGCAGGATCGTCCCACATCATCTGCCCTCTTAATGTGAGTCAGAGAGGAAGGGGCAAATCTGATTTCACCAACACTCTGCCTGCCTGGTCATACGAGAGCTGTGACACGGATGTGGCCAACACCGTCTCGTCATTGCTGAATCTCCTCTCAGAAAAGGACCTAGCTGTCTTTTAACAGAGAGAAGCTGAACAGTCGGGTCGATGCAAGAGGAAGAGGCCAGGCAAGAGAAAGGAAGAGAGGAAAGGTTTTGTCCTTGCAAACTCTTATTATAGATCTCGTATCATATCCTCAGTTCATCTTCTGGAAGAGGTAGAATCGAATAAACATTTTTCCCCAGTAGATAGTGTATTAGAGAGACTTTTCGTTGGACACATGGGACAAATACATGGAGTGCGCTGAGACCCGGGATAGGCCAGTGGACAGCTGCAAGACTTTTATTGAAAAGACAAACTATGACTTGCCACAAGCAGTCATTGCTTCCCATACTGGGTTTGTATTTTTTTTTTTTTTACTGACATTGACTTTTTTAATTGTAACCTTTTGGTACAACTTCTAGATCAAGAGGTGATTTTAGTTGTGTGTGTGTGTGTGTGTTTTTTTAAAGCAGCTCTATAAGACATGTTGAACTGTAACTTCTATAAAAGCTAGGTGCTTGTTTTTGGAGACCCAAAACAGCCCAAGCTGTTTGAGTAATCCGGCATGGGATGTGGCTGTGGGCTGTATCCCCTTGGACTCTGTGATATCCAGAGTTTGGGAGGAGGTAAAGGTTCCTCCTATCCAGGGCTGACAGTGATGCTGATGTACTTACTCCCTCTCAGCCCAGGATGCTGACCAGGCCCTGTGTCGCAGTGGGGATGGAGTGGAGATAGCCCTGCAGTATGCGAAGATGTGGTGCCGCTACACCAAAGACATACTGGCCTGGATGGAGAAGAGAATCAACCTGGGTATGTATGCCTATGCAATTGATAAAAGGTGATGATAAAATCAGCCTGGGCACTGCTGAAATCACAGTTTTTTTTTTGACATTTTTTTTACTGACCTTGAATAAAAATTTGCCTGTCTTCTTTACATGTTTGAACATGATATTTACATGGAACAAAAACACTTATGCATGGAAGCATATGCTGATTCTGTGCTATCTAATTTTAAACAGAAAATATGTTTCTGTTTTTTCAGAATGGCAGACACATTTTGTAACAAACCTCTGTGGTTTCAAACAAAATTGTGTCCTTTCAGTGTTTCACTCTAAATTCATCGATGCAATATAGGACAAGGCATGTGTATTTGAGTCCTGTTAACGCAGTTACTTTCCACTGAGAAAGTTACTCGTTCCACATTTAGGTTTATTATGTGAGACATCGCCATGCCATGTTTCTCTAGCTGGTTACGATAGGTATTGGCATCATTCAAGGAGGTTACCGTTAGTTCCAGAGAATTACTAGAGTCGTGGTTTTAGTGGCAACTAGTCAAACCCTCATTCCTAATAGAAAGACAACAAATTAGCTGAACCAAACTAGCACAGTCAAAAGCTGAATCAGTTCATCTGGATACAACGTTTATTGACAGATACATTTCATCACTCAGCTAAGTGACCTCTTTAGTCTAAACTGACTGCAGGTATCCCCACCCTTATAAACAATACAATGGCATAACAACCGAAACCAACGACCAGTTTATGAAAATATGGGTGTGACCATTAGCTAGATTTTCAATGGGGAGTTTCAAGAGGGAACGACCATCCCTGAACCGGGGGGGGGGGGGGGACTAAGAGTACATCTGTCACCATCTTACAATGCTGTGATTGCAAACATTCCCAAATCCTCTGTGATTAGTACACATGGCCATTGAAACGCTAGCTAATGGTCACACCCATATTTGTATATGAATCTGGTCTTTGGTTTCAGTCGTGATGCAACTGTATTGTACTGACTGTATTGTTTATAAGGGGAGGGGATACCTGCAGTCAGGTTAGACTGAAGATGTCACTTAGTTGAGTGATGAAACGTAGTATCTGTCAATAAACATTGTATCCAGATGAACTGATTCAACCTTCTTTGATTTTTTTTAACCCCCCCCCCCCTTTTCTCCTCAATCGAATTTTTTGGCCAATTACCCCACTCTTCCGAGCCATGCCGGTCGTTGCTCCACCTCTTTCCATCCGGGGAGGGCTGCAGACTACCACATGCCTCCTCCGATACATGTGGAGTCGCCAGCTGCCTCTTTTCACCTGACAGTGAGGAGTTTCACCAGGAGGACGTAGCGCATGGGCGGATCACGCTATTCCACCCAGTTCCCCCTCCCCCCCGAACAGGTACCCCAACCGACCAGAGTAGGCGCTAGTGCAGCGACCAGGACACATACCCACGCTCGGCTTCCCACCCACAGACATGGCCAATTGTGTCTGTAGGGATGCCCAACCAAGCCAGAGGCAACACGGGGATTCGAACCGGCAATCCCCATGTTGGTAGGCAATGGAATAGACTGCTACACTACCCAGACGCCACCCTTCTTTGATTTTCTTACCTGGATTATTGAGCATGCATCAAGACAAACTAGCACAGACGGTCACTGTTTGGCATTCATGGGCAATACAATGAACAGACCTCAGAACAGCACAGTCCTACACCGTATCTTCTGCTTATAGCTGACAAAAACTACAAGCCTGCAAGCAGATTTAACTTCATGAGGGCCATCATGCCGTAACCTGCCATAACGTGGCCTTTCAGTAGTGTTCAACTGAATGACGGCGGCCGCGAGCCAGGTATTCACCCCATCAAACCCTGCAGAGGGAAGGATTAGAGAGCAGATTAGTGGGGCATTGCAAGGCAATAGAGATGAAGGGGTGAATTCAAACTGTGTTTACAGTGATTGTCATGCCATCGGCCCCCACAGGTGCCTGAAGCGCTGTCTCTGCCTGCTGGAAAGCCAAACATACAAGTCTGAAAGCAGTCACAGAGACTTCACCAGTTCACAATTGAGAAATAGCAAGTCTTTTTTTATTATTATTTTATTTTAAATTTTATCTAACTGGGGAGTCACCTTCAGATTAAGGGAAGTTCAGTTCAGTTCTTTATTAAAGTCCCAATGGGCAGTGTGGTTGCAGCATAAAATCATGACACAGAACATATAGGTAACACAAGGACATAAATGAAGAAAACACTGCTGCAGAGAGACAAAGAGTCTGCGAGCTCGTCAAAAGAATCTGTTAATTAATTTGATTGCAGTGGAAATAAATACGTGTTTGTATTGAAAGTAAGTCTCTTTTCAAGTTATACCTAGACCAGGAAATGGCCGCTTCAACAGGAAATGTAAATGTTTTGGACGAAAGACCTAAAAACAGTGTGGCCAACTAGGTTAAAATAGGCAGAATATGCTAAATTAAAAAGTCCATGAAGTAGCGCAATAGTGTGGTGTAGTCAGTGAAAAGTAAAATCATCTTTGAAGGTGTTTAGGTAAAGCGGAGACGGGTCATAATGGCATTGTCCTCAATAGATGACTAATGCGGGTAGAGCTCAGTCCAGCACTGGGATTACTTCTATTGAAGTGGAGACTGCAACCCTGTACAAACAGCAAAAGTTATTTGTTTTTCTGCTTTAAAAAAAAACCCAACTTCTCAAAACACTCCAATCGAAACATCATTGTAGAATCTGAGTAGTTTCTAGTGCCAGCTTTTGGTTGTTCATACTCAAGTGCATTCATATTATCAGTATGGATTCAGAATAAATAAAATGGAGCAGCATTAGGCATGGAAAAATGGATTATAGATTTGGATGATGGGACAATGGTGCAGACCAGCTGTTGAGTCCGTTCTGTGCTGTGGGGGGTTTTGATTAGCTTTCCAGTGAAGACAGGGGTTATTTAAATGGAGAAGTAGGCTGGGTTACGTCATTCCAGTTGGTCTAAAATGGAGCACACCATAGCCCCAAGCAATGAGATTGATATGTACCCACTGAGAGCATGAGTCATATCTGATATTGTATTACTGCTTTTATTGCCTGTCTGTTTAATTTTCCATGATGGCTTATTGATTGAGCTTGCAAACTTGGGAATTGCTACGTGTTTTAAAAAAGTGTCTGATGGTTTTTGTTTGCAGAGCAAGAATTTTCAAAAAATGTAGTGAAGGCGGCGGAGGGGGCCAGGTCTTGTGTGGCACAGCAGGTATGGCTTTGTATGCTGGGTGCCTGGTACAAACATTGGTGTTAATGTGTTTGGTTACTTGGATATGAAAATACTGTTTGTTTGGTAATCGTAACACATATTATACAAATATAGCCTTTTTATTGTAATTGAGATGTGGTTGGAAAGTTTTGCCACTCTTACAGAATACTATGCCATATTTACTGTTGAAAAGACTGAAAAATAGTTTCAAAACAGTGTCCTGTCTGGACAGGAAATGATGCCCTTACAGAACATCTATACCATGGCCCTGGAGCAAGACATAAAGAACAGTATCACCGCCAAACAGACTTCAGAACTTCTACAACAGCGCTGTTATCAAGTACTTACTCATGGACACATGCACACACACACACACATACATGCACAACAACATCCATTCACACACACACACAAAGCACAGTTTTTGTGGGGGGGGGGGGTTCCCCCCTTTTTCTCCCCAATTGTACTTGGCCAATTACCCTATTTTCCGAGCCATCCTGGTCGCTGCTCCACCCTCTCTGCCAGTCCGGGGAGGGCTGCAGACTACCACATGCCTCCTCCGATACATGTGAAGTCGCCAGCTGCTTCTTTTCACCTGACAGTGAGGAGTTTCACCAGGGGGACATTGTGCGTGGGAGAATCATGCTATTCCTCCCCGTGTGGCTAAATATGTTTAATCCGCTGTCTCTATCCTGAAGGCCATTGCTGCCAAGAAGAACGAGATTGACAAGTGGCGGAGAGAGTTTAAAGAGCAGTGGATGAGAGAACAAAGGAGGATGGTGAGCAGTCTTCCAATGTCAACAAGCACTTAGAGATAAAGCAGTTATGGTTGATTTTGTTCTTTCAGTTTTCATCTGTCCGAAATGTAGATGTCTGGCTAGATAATTGCACAAGCATATGAAACAAAACCTTGGCCAGGCTGTAGTATAGTCTATCTGTTCTGTACAGTACTAGGAATATACTTCATTAAAGCTACAATTCTGAAAATTTACATGCCAACAAATATCCTTTTTGATACTTTCTACCATTGGTGTATGTAAGACAACAGTTTATCCATGACCAGCCAAATCGTGAATGCTTTAGAAGCTGCTCGTTGTAATGGTTACTGTCACGTAGCACTCTCAAAAGAGGAATGCGGAAAGATCAGGCAGAAAGTGTCTCGAGTGTTAGGATTGTGGCTAAAAAAAAGCAAGTTTGTGCAAGCCCTTTATCAACAGATACTATGACATAGGTTGCTAAAACTCAGGTTCAGCCAAGTTGTGTTTTGTTTTTGTTTTTGTTTTTTGTTCAACATTTAATTTTTAATCGCTCTCTCGGATTTGGAGTGGCCAAGCACCAATGTCAGGAAAGGTTAAAGACGACAGTGTTCAGAATCGTAGCCTTAATAGCGACGACCTAAAATAGAGTTTAAACTACATCAGCCTTTACAGGACATACATACAGAAAAAGGAGAAATGCAACTGTAATTTTTTTTTCTGTCTCCCTTGTGCGTGACTATTTGTTGTGTCTGTTTTCAGCACGATGCCGTGACAGCTTACAAGAAGGCTCGCCAGCAGTACATCCAGCGCTCTGAGGAGCTGGAGAAGGTTAAGGCCATCAATGCCAAGGCAGCAGATGACACAGTAGGATACAAAACCCTGGACAAGAGGAGGAAATCCCGGGATGAGGCACAGTCCAAGGTGAGGAGGTCCCCGCCACACCCATTCTTAATTAACTCTCAAGTAATTAGGATTCTAGGTCCACGAGTTTTTGTTTTATTTTATCTTTATTTTTCATTTTTTGTATTTCTTTTTAAAAATGTATGTGAGAGGAAGTCCCACGAAGTGATGTTTTTGTGCCAACATCTGAGGTGTTGCTGATTTGTATTGTAAGTAATTATGAGCATGCTATGCACTCATTATTAGTGCCTTGTACTCACTAAAGAAGAATGTAGTATATCAAACAAGGACCCTCTCACATCCAGGTAGTGTAGTGGTCCATTCCATTGCCTACCAACATGGGGATCACCGGTTCGAATCCACGTGTTACCTCTGGCTTGGTCGGGCATCCCTACAGACACAATTGGCCATGTCTGCGGGTGGGAAGCCGGATGTGGGTATGTGTCCTGGTCGCTGCACTAGTGCCTCCTCTGGTCAGTCGGGGTGACTGTTCGGGGGGGAAGGCGAACTGGGGAGAATAGCATGATCCTCCCACGCACTACATCTCCCTGGCGAAACTCCTCACTGTCAGGTGAAAAGAAGCGGCTGGTGACTCCACATGCGTGGGAGGAGGCATGTGGTAGTCTGCAGCCCTCCCCGGATTGGCAGAAGGGATGGAGTAGTGACTTAAACGGCTCGGAAGAGTGGGGTAATTGGCCGGATACAATTAGGGAGAAAAAAAGGGGGGGGAAATAAAAAAAAAAAGGACACTCTCACGATGCCATAAAAATAGGGCCTGGACACTCTTCTCAAATATGAAAATTGTATTGTTGCTGACAGTCTTTTAAACAGCCATAAGCAGTTCACACTGTATTAAACTGCATGTCACACAATGCCTGATGTTTTTATTACAAATGAATGGTGTATTTATGTCCATAACAAGCTTATAATTATAAGCTTGTTATGTTTCAGCTGCAGTGATGCCTTTTTTTCAAGTAATCCAGCAGGTCCGAGTTTAAGTGACCTTTCTTACTCTCCCAGGTGATAGAGTCCGAAATGCTGTACAGACAATGTGTGTGCGACGCCAGGACTCACCAGGATGACCTGGTGAAGGTCAAAGAAAGAATAATTTCTCACATTCGCAAGCTCATCTGCCAGGGTGACACTGTGCTCAAGGAGGTCGGTATGAAGTCAAGGAAGATTGCTATGTACATACTACCTTCTATATGGGCAGGTTAGAAACAGAGAACAGAGATTTCTCTTTCTGAACGAAAAATTTGCGGTTTGCCAACCTCTAATACCTTTATTTATTCAGATAGTAGAAAGGCAGCGTAGGCGAGATGCAGGAGAACAAACCCCAGTAGGACTGGAGTAGGTGTGTGTGTGTGTGTGTGTGTGTGTGTGTGTGTGTGGGTGGGTGTGGGGGGGGTACATACTTCAGAGGCACAGGGAGGATTTTTAGAGTGCATAATCAATACAAGTATTGAGATGTCATATATTCCATCCATATGTCAAGGGGCAGCAAGATGACTTATTGGTTAGTGGTTTTGCTTCACACAAGAGGATTGTGTGTTTGATCCCAGCTCTTCTGTGTGGTGCTTTAAAGTTCTTCCTGTGTTCCCGTGGGCGTTTCTTTCCCCACAGTCAAAAGATGAATGCATGTTAGGTGAACTGGATGCTCTGAATTGCCCATACATGTGATTGTGTGAGACAGAGTGGTGGCCTGTCTAGGGCAGTCTGCTGTGATCCAAAATTAGATCATGTAATGTTTTACATTACGTAGACAGTAAATGAATGGATGAATCCTTGTGTCCTTCCATCGATAAATGATTGCTATCAAACCATCCCACCAGGTGACAGTCAACATGTTCTACTACCAGCGGCAGCAGACGGAGCCTGTGCCTCTGGGCTACCACCACCTGGAGCTCACATGCAGGAACCTGGAGCCTGGGGAATCCTACCTTCTCTACATCTTCGGCAAGCGCCGCCTAGAGCAGTCTCCCCAACTCTTCACCTTCGAGGAGTACGTCCCTCAGGGCAAGGGGTATGGCAGTCTGTCTGAGCATGTACCTTCTCTCCCCCTTTTTTGTGTCAGCCAACATTTATTCTCATTTTCTGATGTTCGTGGTGAGATTTGCACTGTGAAACTGCAATCTGAATGCCCTCTTGTATCTGTGTCTTTTTAACGGAAGATCTGAAAGGAGCAAACGAAAAACCAGCAACCCCCTCAGCTCTATGCAGGACTCCTTCTCGCTGCTGGAAGACAGCCTGGGCAGACGTTCCGTTGACGGGAGTAAGATGTCCTTTTTGTTCACGCCGTGGGGGTTTTAACGACAGAAAAAAAACTCCTCCTTTCAAGTTGAATTTTGAGTTTTGAAATGGGTTTTTCGGTCCTCTGCAGGGAAAACGGGTTGGAGTGACAGTGAGAGTGTGGGAGGCAGTATGGAATCTCTGTCCAGCCCCGGTAAGCAAATGTCTACACTGGTGTCTTCATCCTTTTCCAAATGCTTTTTTTGTTTTATTGTCTGCACAGCTAAACATTTTCCCCTCTGCTACGTGTCTACTGTGTGGTAATATGTCTCCAAAGCCCATACTCAAAAAAGACTGGCCAAAGTTGCATCTACTGGAACAATGTCATCAGAAGACCTGGATGACAGGGACGGGGCCACGACCTTGGAGTCAGGTTCATTTCAGTCCTTTTTATATAGCTTTATGTACTTGCCAACAGTTTACTTCACAGACTCTTAACGTACTAGGGTTACTGAGGTTTACAAACACACACTCTTTCCACAGACTATATGGATTCAAGTGCAGATGGGAATGGTCTAATGGGAAAAGTGCGTGGGCCTTCACGAGCCGCCCTGACCCACCGACTCAGGAAACTGAAGACCAAGATGGTCAAGTGCAAGCATTGCGACAACTACATAGTGGTCAATGGGATTGAATGTGAGGAGGTATGAGAGGCCAGAAGGAGAGGGGTGGGGATGGGGGGTATTGATGCATTCTTCAAAACAATAGGGCTTCTGTTAGAGAAGTGGCAGATTTGATTAATATCCATGTAATTACCACTGGTTTCTGCAGTGTAATATTCATAAATGGCAATTTCTCGTTAGTCTTACAGAAGTGGGACCTTCCTATCTTCTTCAGTCTTCATTGCAGTGTTGCCATCTTTTTTACAATTCCTGTATGTAAAAATTGTACTGTAATGCAAACTTAATTCTTACCATGATTTTTTTTACACAATCAATGCAGACTTATCACCTTGTGCTCAGAAAGAATCAGAGGTCATTGTACTAATTTGTGCTTGTTAGCGCATCAGCAAGTTCCGATCTCTGTAATGACACACCCCAGAGACCTAATGTCCTCTGCCTTGTCCATGCTACTCCCTCAGTGCGGGCTGGCTGTGCACAGAAAGTGCCTGGAAGTGTGGCAGCTGGAGTGTGAGCACAAGAAAGGGGTCGTGTTCGGGGTACGACTGTCCTCGCTGCTCTGCGACAAGTCAGACGAGGTTCCCTTTGTGGTGCGGTGCTGCACGGCAGAGATTGAAAGCCGTGCCCTCACCCTCCAGGTAACATTCACCCACTTTTTGATCCAAATATACAGAACTAGAAAGTTAGCTGTGCTTAGGACAGGGGAGAAATACTTGCAGGATTCCCACGCATCCTGGAAAACCTCGAAATTTATAGACTAGTTTCCAGCCATGCTAAATGCCTGGAAATTGGTCAAATTGATCAGATGTTCTGGAAATATTACTGAGGTCACCGAAAATGTGTCATGTTAGATGATGAAATTGTATTTTTATTTGCTGACATTGCACATTATTAGTGTAATCTTTTGCTAAGATTGAATATTTTTACATAGCTAAAAGTTACATAATCCATTTAGAGACTGGAGGCTTCCACTGAGAGTTAATACTGAATATTGTGACCTTCCATGAGCAATGGTTGTAATGTATATCCAAGCAAAATACATGGAAAATGTCCTTGAAAAGTCCACGAAAATTATTTCCAAGGGGCCCTTCAATCAGGCATCGTGATTGTACTAAATGACAGTTTGGGGCCCAGCGGGATTCCTACCAGAGTTCCTGGCTCAGTATAATAGTTTACAAAATACACATCACCATCTTTCCATCTAACTCTGTTCCAGGGTGTGTATCGCATGAGTGGCTCCAAACCTCGCATTCAAAAGTTGTGTCAGGCCTTTGAGACTCAAAAGGAACACATGGACCTGTCTGATGTCTCGCCCCATGACATCACATCTGTTCTTAAGCACTTCTTCAAGGAGGTATGGTCCCATGGCACAAATGTGTGCTACTGCCCGACAGACCATACTGATTAGATTTTTGATTTGGTCAAAAAGGGAATATTTCTCGCTTCTTTCACTCACAAAAAAAGAATAATTGGTAATCCCAGTATTTTCCCTTTCCCAGCTCCCAGAGCCCCTGTTAACTTTCAGCCTGTACAATGACTTCACTGAGGTGGGCAAGGCCATCCAACACCTGAGTGAACGGGAGCCCACAGCCGAGACCCCAGGGGTAATGGAAGAAATGGTTCACAACCTGCGAGAACTGCTGGAAAAACTCCCCCGCTGTTCCTATAGCACACTGCAGCACATGATGGCTCACCTGCACAGGTGTGCTCGCTGCTACATCACAAAATTGTTTTCTCACATTTTATCTTTCTTCCTTTAAATTAGATTGTTTGTTTCATGTATCATAGCTCAAATTTCAAGTAGGTTCTCTTTCCTGCACTTAATGAGTTTATGTGTAGAGAAGGCCAAGTGCTTTTGCCCCACCATTTTCTGGAACAATATCTGTGCCCATACTGGTCTAGGATCAAATCTTCTGTTCCTCTCCTCTCTGACCATGAAGAATTGAAACACTAAGACACTGATAAGAATGTCCTTTATCTTTTAACAATGAAATAAAAGTTAGCAAACGTCTTCGTGACTTGCCTTGATCTGTCTTTCTTCTCTACAGAGTTTCAGAGTGCGAGGAGAACAAGATGTCTTCAGTGAATCTTGGTATTGTGTTTGGGCCGACCCTCTTGCGCCCTCTGCTGTCTGTGGACATGTCCATGATCGCCCTACTAGAGACCAGCTACCAGGCTATTCTGGTGGAGTTTCTCATCACACATCACACTCAGATTTTCGGCCCAAAGCAGAGAGCCAGCACCCCTCCTCCTCCGCCACCAACAGCACCTCTTCCAGACACCCCTCCTCGGGCCTCCTGCCCCCTGGTGGAGGAGACCTCCTCTACCCCTGATCGAGGAGACTCATCCAGAGAACGTCCCCGCTCTCTAGACGTAATGACAAAAATTTTAATTCCAACCCCATCCTTTTTTATATTAACTACTGTACTCTGATATGTGACGTTTACACACTCCTTTAAGTTGGAAAATCGATTAGTTCATTTTGGATTTGCTTCGTTGAATTGTTGAAAAATCAACATCGTTCCAATTTTGGCTGAGTGGGAATGAGTAGCTGTGAGTAAACGTATGCACAGGATAAAGTGTGTTGAGTCGAGCTCGAGCTGCTTTCCTTAATTAAGTCACCTGTTTTCTTAGGAGACTTGGCAGGGCCATGGGGTCATCTACTGGCTTAACCCCATGCCTGTGCTATGAGGATAAAGGCACTCAGCAGCTGCCGCATTGCTTCTGCCCTGTCTGCTTGGACATTAACCTCTCCTGCACTTCACTAAAAGTCAAAAGATTTCTTTTAGACACATTCATGCATTTGTAACGCTCTTCTTTCTTAGAAACTAGACAGAACTTCAGCCACTATACAGTAGTGCAGTGGAAGGCTTGGAGGCGGAAAAGCAAAAAAAAAAGTTTAAAGGAGTTTAAAAATTGTGCCAGTTTCTATAGTTAGAAGACAAAAGCAAGGTTTGGGCCCATTACAAGGTGGTGAGACTCACCCTAAATAGTTATGATCTAGCAGTACCCAGGAATTCCTCTGCTACACACTGTTGTGGTCTTGCAGTGTTAATTCATTGCATGTAAAGTGAATCAGATGTCTGTAGATTTCCAGTCAAAACCTCCCCTTGAGCTACAGCACAAATATATGTCACCTATCTTCAACGGTCAGCTTGTGTCATTCCAACAGAGCCGAACAATCAAGAGAGAATCAAGCGAGGGTTACATATCTGACAAGTCATCGTCCAATGAGGCAGTGGACCAGCTCGGCCCTGAAGCCAATGAGAGAGCAGGTAGGCGGGATGTAGTGTTAGAGTGATGATTAGCTTGGCTAGCAAAGGGTGAATAAGAGTGATGCTGCAGGATTTAACCCTTAACTTGACTGTGGTTCTTCGATGTGGCGATAGTTTTGTTTTCTCTTGGTAATTCCCAGTTAAATTCCAGAAGAATCACAGGCATCAAAATCTCATTCTGCTGATTGCTGCCTGTCTCTCTTTTTTTCCTGCTCGGATGCTTGTTTTTGTTTTTTGTTTTTTGTTTTCTTCTAATTGGTCATCGTAGAGACTGTGTAGGTTTATTGTCTTTCAAAGATGGACAGTTCTCTGTCTGCTTGTGTCTCTCTAGGCTGTCTTTCTAAACTGTACGTCGCTGTAGAGCGCCTCAAGAGTCTTTTCTAGTTCCTACTTTGTTCTCAATTGACATGCTGTTACTCGGTTATATTACTGGTTGTATTTCTTTTCTCTTCTTGTCCCACTGACAAAATACCATTGTATTTATCTGCAAAACCAAGTTAATCAAGCTGCTTGGCTGTTCTTTTGGATTGTCTTTGTAGCATTGGGTGTTGGATGTCTCAAAACCTCTCCCAGCTCAATGAAAGCAAAAAAAACCCCAAAACAAAACATTTGGTCTTAATTGGCCCACCAGATGTCACAAATGTGTGATTATTGAATTTGGCTTGAAATCTTGGACTTGAGTTTTGACTCCGTTTAAATTTGGATAATTAACTCAATAGGGTTTTCCAGTCCTGCCTTGACTGCAGCTCCTCACTTTATTCTTGCGCTAGCTGTAAGACTATTTTGTTAGAAGAATACATATAATGCCACTGCAAAGCTTGTAACAAGAAGAAAACAGAATAATCATATTACCCAAAAGTCCACCTCACAGCCCAGACTAACAATAAAGTTTAGGGTCGATTTTAGTATCATTTCAATCGCTTTCAGAACAGTGCATCGTTCAGCCAGTAGTCACATTATAAACTTAATTTTATATTTCTGCAGTCTTATATCTCCAGCTAAGGCACTGCTGACAGTCCCCAAATTTAGCACACAAATAAGGCGATTGTGGCTTTGCAATTAGAGCAACATTTATGCTTTAAAATAAACCGCCTGCAGACAATAGCCTGGTGGATGCTGCTCATTCTTTTAAAACTAAAAATCCCCTTCATAAACTTGCTTTGCATGTAATCTTGATAAAAATAATAATAATATTTATTAGTAGTAGATATAGTTGATGTATTAGATGTTTTGTTGTTATTATTAAGCCATGCACATAACTTTGATAACAGTTTTGTGGGGATGCTAATATTGCTTTATGATAAATTGATATTACATTTGTCTCATCTTAATCTTCCTCCCCTCTCCACCAGTCCTGGCTGTGAAGAGGGCAGCTAGACCTTCTGTGGGTGGTCCAGTAAGGGAGCTAGACAATTACACAGGGACACAGCCAGCGTATCAGTTCAAGAATCAGCGGCATCCCACCCCAGGAACCCGACTCCGCAACGCAGGGCCGGGGGCTGTGAAGCCTAACCCAGCAGCCTTGAGCACCGAGGCTCCAGAGAGGAGCCGTCCCGGCAGCGCAGACAGCAGCCGCAGCTCTTCTCCAGAGCCAGGAACACAGGGGCATGCCCATCAGTTGGACGTCTCCTGTGAGCCAGCTCACAGTCTGGGTCAGGCCAGCTTCACCAAGGGGAGCAAGGCAGATAACCCTGCAAGCCCCAAAGAGGTGGCACAATACATGTTAGGATTGGACACAACATCTATGGCATCAACAAACACAAGACTATCCAATCCAACACAGGGGTCTGAGAGCCAAGCTAATCCAAACATTAATCAATCTAATAACAGTGCTGGACAAGGACGGGCTCTGTGCCACACACCAAAAAGACTTCCTGGTGAGCAGACCCTGTCTGCACCAGCCCAGAAGATCCTGTCTGGGCTGAAACTGAGGCGCAGTCACTCAGGGAAGGACGAGCAGCTCTTTGTCTGAGGCAAGCTGGGCCCACAAATTATATCAACCCATCCATCCATTATCCAAACTGCTTATCCAACTTAGGGTCATGGGATGCTGGAGCCTATTCCAGCAGTCACTGGGTGGCAGACAGGGAGACACCCTGGACAGGCCACCAGTCCATCACAGGGCCAACACATTCACGCCTAGGGACAGTTCAACCCAACCGAACCCAATATCAACCTGAGTGTACCTGAATATATTGACAGGCATTGTATTTACACAAAATAATATTTACTGTCCATTTTTTATGCATTCATAAACCATAATGTAAACCATCCATCCATTATCTGAACCGCTTATCCTGCTCTTGGGGTCGCGGGGATGCTGGAGCCTATTCCAGCAGTCATTGGGCAGCAGGCGGGGAGACACCCTGGACAGGCCACCAGGCCATCACAGGGCCCACACACACACACACACACACACACACACACACATTCATACCTAGGGACAATTTAGTATGGCCGATTCACCTCACTTACATGTCTTTGGACTGTGGGAGGAAACCCATGCAGACACGGGGAGAACATGCAAACTCCACACAGAGGACGGCCTGAGATGACCCAACAAGGTTGGACTACCCCCAGGGCTCGAACCCAGGACCTTCTTGCTGTGAGGTGACCGCACAAACCACTGCGCCACAGTGCTGCCCAACTGTTTTACATAATGTAAACCATAATGTAAAACAGTTTTCATGAAGAAAGCAATCATACATTTCGGTCACATGCAAACATTTTATCTTTTATACAAGAGTCAATGCAAAACACCTAAAAAGAACAGTTCCAACTGCCTTAAAGCTCCAGGTAGATACTATAGACATAGCATCACAATGACTGTGGCATCCTTGAAAAGTGCAGGCCAGATGCAAATTGGGATATCTTTCCACAATGGCACCACCAAGACTAGACAGTAATGACAATTTATTGGGTCTGAATATTTGTTGTGTGTTTGGTATAGCTTTTGACTACAGTGACAAGTTGTGTAATTTAAAGCACTCAATCCAAGAAACATAGTCGGTCTGCTGGAACTACAGGTTTGCTCTACTGAATTTAATAATGTTAAACTAACATAAGGGGCCCTGTGATGGCCTGGTGGCCTGTCCAGGGTGTCTCCCTGCCTGCCACCCAATGGCTGCGGGGATAGGCTCCAGCATCCCCGTGACCCTGAGAGCAGGATAAGCGGTTCTGATAATGGATGGATGGATAACATAAGGGGGGAAAACTGTTTCCAAAGGTGTCAATACAAAATGCTGATAAGTCTACTTTTATAGAGACCATTTTCAATGTACTTTAATAAGGTTTTTTTAATATTTTATAGGCTGTTTATTCAAATGTTGTCATAAATAATAATAAAAAATATATATGCGCTTTCATGAATGACTTGTTTTGATTCTGAATCGCAGGTTGTGACATCCCGTGTTTTGTTTTTTGTTTTCTCTCCAGGCAACATGGTTGTTACGTCACAAGGTGGCAGTATTTTCATAAGCTCAATACTGACTCCAAACGCGATGCGCACAGCAGAGGCAACAAGCGACCCATTTCTAATTATGAACAACACGTTTGGAAACAAATGTCTCTTTGCACCCACTGATCTCTCAATCCGTGCATTTTTCTTTTTTCTTTTGTCAAAATAACCAAAAAGGTAACGTCCCCTATCACCGCGTGCCGTGCGGGCTACTCATGATAATGAATCGATGGATCCTATTGGTGTGCCTCATCCGCGCGGTGGATCACGATCCAGTGGCGCGAATCTAAAAGGGGCGGGGTTTCCACGCGGAGACGGGGGATCCGTTTTTCCACCTCTTTAAAGCGGAATCGTCCAACCGACAGCGCTGTAGGCTGGATGCGAGAATCAATAGGCTGCATCGTCTCTCATCTTCCTCCATCATCTTCCAAATGTCCTCCCTCCCTCCTCGTCCACCTCCTCCCTCCGAGCCCCTTTTTATGAGCGACCGACTCAGTGAGCGCACGCGGCAGGCAAGGAGGGGGGAAAAAAGGGGGCAAACAATAGATGTATAGTTTGGTGACCTGGTCCGTTTGGCTTTTTAGGTGATGTGCACTCCGGGCAGTGAAAACAGGAGAGCCGTGTGAAACGTGTCTATTCATTTGCTGGCGTTCAAGGTCTCCATTTTAATGCTGCCAACCGAGATTTCAGGAGGAGTGTGTTTCACCTCAAGGTAGGATATATATATATATATATATATATATATATTTATATATATATTTATATATGTATGTATGTATGTGTGTGTGTGTGCGTGTGTATGTATGTGTGTATGTGCGGCCACACACAAATGTACAGGATACATACGGCTGTCAGTGATTGGATGTCCGTGTTGTTTGGTGTTTCAAGTTGTGATTTTGACTGATCCGCCATTTATTTCCGAGTTGAGTTTTAACACGATCTGATTCCGTGACATTTATTTATTTGTTTATTATCTATATATATATACATATATTTATTTATTTATTGGTCACATTTTTATGAGTTATAATGTGGCGGTCTATTTCAGTGCAAACTATTGTGTATACAAAAAAAGGATTTTATTGATTTTATTTTAGGGTTTTTTTTTTTTTTTACATTTTTTTACATTTTCGTGTTTGAATCTGGGCTGTTGCAGCTGCGCTGTATTGTGATACCAAGACGGTTTTCTGACCATTTCCAGGTGTTGAGCCAAAATGAAATATACTCATCATATAACTTTAAGACATTTGATGGCATGGTCTCTTTCAGTCCTTATCAACTCTCAACACTTTTTTTCCCTTTTTTCCTGATGACTCCTGTTTCTGCTTGTTATTCATGGTCGGCCACTGCTTTGCAGAACGCAGCGGACAAACTCCGAGCTGGTACCTGTTTCTAGTTTACACTGCGCATCTCTATCCTCTTGCTAAAGGTTATAGGTAGGTTCATACGGGCTACATTGACTGTAATGAACGCAGCCAGCGCGGGAAATCATCCAGCACCACATTTTAACGTTGTGTGATGACGTCAGAAAGCCGCACAACCCTTTGAGATACCGCATCAGCCGCAAACTCACGGACACTCTTTAACAATACGTGATAACGATATGACACCAATGCCACATGTTTGTGGAGGCACAGATTAAATAAGGCATAAATGATCCGATCAGCTGCCCTGCCTTCCCATATTTCATTTGATTTGTTGTGTAGGATCTAAATATCCGTAACATTTGGGATATTATCACCCCGCGCTTCATATTTTGTATCCGGTTGATTTTAATGGCTAACGGGCCTTTAATCTCTGCGTTAACCATTTTAAATGGCCAGTCTTAGGCGCCTTTTACTTTTTATTGTGTAATAATTAGATATAATAATTCCAATTTGAGTATAATCGAAGTCATTTAGAATTTGTGATAGCTTTTAATAATGCATTATGCAAAGTTGTAATACCCCTGGCTCTGAATTTAGGCTGCAACTTGTTGATTAGACTGTTAGAATAAATCCGATTCAGTTAATGATCCTCGTCAAATAGCTTAATTTTAATCCAGTTAATTGTCGTTATAGGCCTACATTAACAATAAAGCCAAGACGGCTGAATTTTTGTATTCTATTCCAGAATTGGATCGGGCTTGTCTGAAACAAAAACAGGTCTGGGATATTTTTTTAGATTTAATTTAATTTGATTTAATTTTGGGTTTTTTTTTTTAGGGAAAGATGAAAAAGTATGTAGAAATTTATGGAGAAAATTTGAATTCTGTTGGGTCATTTTTATGACCCGTCCAAAAAGTACATAAGCCTCTTAAATGTGTGGGTTTTTTTTAGGGACTTGTTCCTTATCTGATGCGAGGGTCTGATGACAGGATGTCGTGTTGCTGTAAAGCCCCCTGAGGCAAATGTGTAATTTGTGATATTGGGCCTATACGAATAAAATTGACTTGACTTAAATGTGCTGGGGCCCAAACTATAACTCTGACTGAACACCTTCACTTTCGCTTGATTTTTTATTTTTATTTTTTTTTACCCACCAAAAATGTTGGGAGCTACTGGACGCCGGGGTCCCCGTAGTTCGGGTTTCTCCAGTCGGCTGAACGAGAAGATCCCGCTTGAGACTTCCGTTTCACTGTGACGCTGCGGTGTCGCCCGGGGAACGAGAGGGCAGGCTCCGCCATGTTTCATGCTGACTTGCCTGCGTCACATCGCGGGTCCCCGTTTTCTTCCTATGAACACCGCCACTTTCCCAACTGGCCACAACTCCTTTGGAGCTCGGACACGTGGGAAGTCTACGACCGATCCCAATTTTAATGACAAATTATTGCCTCTTAATCAGCAAGTGTGGGTGTGTGGGTGTGTGTGTGTGTGTGTGTGTGTGTGTGTGTGTGTGTGTGTGTGTGTGTGTGTGTGTGTGTGTGGGGTTTTCATAGGTTTTCTTCAATTACGTCTCACAGTTATTGCACACTGCTCAGATGATGTGTTTCAGAGGGGATGAGAGAGAGAAAAACACACACATACATATCTTCTGCCCTCTTTAAGCAACCACACGGAAGGAAGGAGAGAAGGGATGAAAACGGAAGAGACCCAGTCGTGTCTGCAACAGCCTCCATCATCCACACCTTTTGGTGAGTCCGACCGGTCAGCTCCGCCGTGGAGCAGTCGCCTTGCCGGTGTTGTCTATTCATATATTCACCCATTTCTATCATTAATGTAACCACAGTAACAGTATGACCCACGCCCCCCACCCCCCTCACCCAATATGACCTTTTCCCTGCTCTGCTCCACCGTCCAGGCTCGGAGTACGGCGGAGGTGGACAGGTGTGTGCCGGCTGTGAGTCGCCCATCGCGGACCGGTTTCTGCTAAGGGTGAACGAGCGCTCGTGGCACGAGACGTGCGTCAAGTGCGCCGTGTGTCTGAGCGCGCTGAGCGGGACGTGCTACTGCCGGGACCGCCTGCTGTACTGCAAACACGACTATGAGAAGTAAGACTAGAGACACACGCAAACACGACTAGGAGGAGTAAGACTAGAGACACACGCAAACACGACTAGGAGGAGTAAGACTAGAGACACGCAAACACGACTAGGAGGAGTAAGACTAGAGACACGCAAACACGACTAGGAGGAGTAAGACTAGAGACACGCAAACACGACTAGGAGGAGTAAGACTAGAGACACACGCAAACACGACTAGGAGGAGTAAGACTAGAGACACACGCAAACACGACTAGGAGGAGCAAGACTAGAGACACGCAAACACGACTATGAGGAGTAAGACTAGAGACACGCAACGCAAACACGACTATGAGGAGTAAGACAAGAGACACACGCAAACACGACTATGAGGAGTAAGACTAGACACACGCAACGCAAACACGACTACGAGGAGTAAGACAAGAGACACACGCAAACACGACTAGGAGGAGTAAGACTAGACACACGCAACGCAAACACGACTATGAGGAGTAAGACAAGAGACACACGCAAACACGACTAGGAGGAGTAAGACTAGAGACACGCAAACACGACCATGAGGAGTAAGACGAGACACACGCAAACACGACCATGAGGAGTAAGACTAGAGACACACGCAAACACGACTAGGAGGAGTAAGATGAGAGACACGCAAACACGACTATGAGGAGTAAGACTAGAGACACACGCAAACACGACTATGAGGCGCGGGCCGTTGCGTGGGGGTTGCGAGGCCCTGTGCGGCTTGGCGTGCGAGGCCCTGCCCATTGACACGCATGCGCATGAATCGCGGTCACACGCACAGCCGTTCTAGTCCCACTGCACGCGGAATCTCCCAGCAATACGTTTTTAACAAGCGGAATAACGCAGCGTTATAGCGCACACAGTCTCAGCGATGACTTTCTGAAAGGAAAAAATCCACTGTAAAACTATTTGGCTTTACGTCATCAAGTCAGCTCAGCTGTCACTGTATTCGGCATGCTGAGGTATGACGTCATGATACAGTTCAATACTTCAGGTCTATAGACTACATTTCATTCAGATTTTGGGTGATTTTTCAGACCGGGCATCACACGTAGCATACGGCCACAGTCACCTGCCCCCGCTAGCTCGGGACACCTGCTCAGCCACCACCACATCTCTGCAGGAGTTGACAAATTTACCCAGCGATCCTCACAGCGACTTATGACATTCTTCCTTCTTTTTTAAGTTCATCCTTTTCTCGGCGCCCAACTCGTGCTTATGAAATCAGTCACGCTCTCGTGCAGCCGACACTGTTTCCCCTCCTCCTTCCTCCTCCCGGTCAGCAGCCACATGGAGCACCAACGCAATATTGGAAATGAAAAAAACCTGAATAATTTGTTAGATTTTTTTTTCATGGGACTCTAACGATGTATAATGGAATTAACCAAAAGGAATTTAATTTTAGATGTCATAAAAATTATATATATATATATATATATATATATATATATATATATATATATATATATATATATATATACTGCAGGATTGCAGGCCAGGCGCGAGGCCTTGTGTGACGGTCCTGATGAGAAGTAAGATGAGAGACATGCAAACACGACAGAGAAGCAAGAGACAACATGACGTCTAATAAGACACCTGTGTGACACGGCGGATGTCAAACAACACACCGGCTTTCACTCTTGCGCCACGCCGTGACGTTGCCCACGCGCCGCGGGTCTCTCGGAGTCCTCATAGAGGCCTGGTTATATGTACGTGCTGGGGTTGATGAATCGCGTGTCTGTCTGTCCAAGGCATCTAAACGTTAGTCATGAGCTTGAGGGCGTCTTTTGCAGAGTGGGGACATTTTTTGGCCGGTGCTCACTTCTTCAAGGGGCTTTGGGTTGAGGGTTGAGAGGTCAGGATCAGGATTAACCGAATCAGGATAATCAGGTAAGGGTTAAGGCTGGCCACGTAGTTCTCATAGTCAGGGTTAGAGACTGAAGTTAATGAAGCCATGAAGGTCCTCACAAATGTAGAAAAACAAGTGTGTGTGTGCGCGTGTGTGCACGCGTGCGTGCGTGCGTGTGTGTGTGTGTGTGTATGCTTCTTGTGTTTGTGTTGTTGTGATCGTTGCATGCTGCGGTGAGTTATTAGACGGCTGAAGGACGAGCCTGCAGCTTGTTATCATTGTTGTGAGACGTGTCAGACGGCATCCAGCGGCACAGACTCTCCCACTGTACCTGACATCTGGAGGAGAGGGTGGGGGTGGGGGTGGAGAGAGAGAGAGAGAGAGAGAGAGAGAGAGAGAGAGAGAGAGAGAGAGAGAGAGAGAGAGAGAGAGAGAGAGAGAGAGAGAGAGAGAGAGAGAGAGAGAGAGAGAGAGAGAGAGAGAGAGAAAGAGAGAGAGAGAGACGTTCTAGAACAAAAGAAAAAAGAGAAAATTCGTCGGTGTCTGTGATATTCCTTCACAGCATGGGTGAGTCACAAAAAACCGAGTGCGAAAACAACGCAGTATCTCAAGTGAAATACAAGGGCTCGTTTTCAGTAAATAGAATAAAATAAACCCCAGTAGAACATTCACCTTTCCCGCGAACCGCATGTAAATGCGCTTTGGTCCAGATTGGGAGTCCGTGGCTTAATGGCCGTGTTACGTTAGGCTCCTATACATTGCACATGGATAGTTGGCTGGCTGGGTGACTCCGTGCCAGACTTGGCACGCGGTGCTGCCCGTGACCTTCGGCGGATCAGTAACAATGTCTCCTTGTGTTCCCTGCCGTCTGTCCATCAGCACTTCACACCACACACACGCGCGCGCGCGCACACGCACACACCTCCATCTACAGCAGGTGTGCGTATTGTAACAGATATCGAGCATGCGCAAGAATTTGGAAAGAGCGTAAGAATTGGAGGGATGCACTTCCGGTCCGTGATACCATAACTGATATGACCCCCCCCCCGCGCGTGTCACTCATCAAAAATAATGTAACGAGCGAATTTATTTGTTTGTTTGTTTGTTTTGGAGGGAGATTTGTTCGGAGCAGCGAATGAACGCAAGACGCACGCGCCTCCTGGCACACGCGCCGCCATTTTCCATGCCTCCCCGTGCATTGCACGTAGCATCTCGGGCTTGTCCAAATATTTTTAATTTACTCGTGGTTTTGATTATCACCCAACACACACCCCCGACTTGACTGGGAGAGAGGCGCAACTCCCTTCTCCGACTCCCCCTCGAAATAAGCCAAAGGGGACGCGGGCGCGCGTTCGCGCAAAACCACGAGCCTGAATTCCCCCGCGTGGCCTATCTGTTTGCCGGTTGGTTCAGAGCAGAGCTTCAGAGCGAGAAAATCCCCCTATTTTTGTCCCTTTTCATAAAAAAAATAATAAATCGAAATGAATTGATAATAGGGGCCGATATGAAAGCATGACGTCATAGTCAGAAGATAAGTGTATAACATTTAAACGAGGAGGAAAATACCGGTTCCTTCTCTCGTTTATTTGGGCTGATCCGCCAAATAGTTTTCCTTTTTTTTTTTTCCTTTTTTTTTTTTAACAAGCGTCCCGTCTCAGTGAAATGGTGGACTACATCCAGACGCTGAGGCCCATTGTGCAGCCAGGAGTGGCACCGGAGGGGTCAGACAACAAATACATAGCCGCTCGACTCTGATGCCAGCCAGCATCAGTAATACATCATCTCTCTCTCTCCTCATATTATGGCGGTAGGCAAACTGGGCAACAACAAAAAAAAGTACTGAAACTGCAGAATTTGCGTTAATTCTGATAATTATTTTTGCATCGGAACCAGGGGGAATACTACACATGCGGGCCTAAATGCTACGAATTTGTTAAAAGTGATCGGGTTTCACTGATTCATCGTTTTTCATCGTTTCGTGGATTTGGTCCTTGCAGGAAAGGTGCAGTTATAGCAGCAGTTAAAGGAAACACAAATGGGACACCTGATGAAACTGAGATCAACAAAATCTGGCCCAAATTAATCAGGATATGAAAACTGCATGAAAAATGACGAAGAAAACAAAACTCATCAAAAAACAAAAACAAAACAAACCTTAAACCTTCACCAAGCAAAAACAACAGTTTCTGTTTGACTTAAAAAAATAAATCAGACGGATTCCAAACGAGTTTCTTTACATGAATAAATAAATAAATAAAAGCGAAAAGAAGAATAAATGAAACAAGAATAAAGTTACTTTTCAATAAATTTGCTGCAGAACAAAATGTAAATGCACGTTACAGAATATGAATTTTCCAAAAGGTGTTATTGGGGTTAGGTGACACAAGTCGTCATAATTAATTTGTATCAACAGTTTAATTATTATACATTGTTTATACAAACACTTCCGTACACTTCTCCCTCGCGCACATTTTTAATGTACGTCCTCCTGCGTGGTGCACGTGGTGGTTCTTTTTGCCCAGATGAGCAACAAGGCGCGTGAATGAGTCTGTCCCGCCAGCTCCTTCGTGTCACCTCGCGCACAACAGCCCCGTGCACAGAGCCGGGTCACGGAGGCTGAGCTCGCCTGACCTCCGGGTTTAATGCCCCACTTTAATACGTCACGGCAGGGTGAAGGGTACTGACGCTCACTCTGCAGAGAGAACCCCACCCCCCACATACCCCCCACCATCCCACCACAACCAGCACCACCAGCATTCACAGGACAGTCTCGGTGGCTCGTTGCAGGTGTCTGAGGAAACAGTCCCTTGATCGAACGATCGATCAATCAATCAATCAATCAAACCTTATTTCTGTTGTATATTTCATACATAACATTGCAGTGTGTGTTTTATGCATTTTATATGTGAGGGGGAAAAGATGTTTGCATAGAATGAAAGTGTGTGTGTGTGTGTGTGTGTGTGTGTGTGTGTGTGTGTGTGTGTGTGTGTGTGTGTGTGTGTGTGTGTGGGTAAGAACCAACAGTGTGACAGTGCAGATTGGTGGTGTTGGGGTGAGATAGGACCTGGATAAGGGTGAGGGGGTTGGGTACGAATCCATGTTTGGGTAAGGGACAACACAGAAAATGAGCTGTCTTTCAGTTTACAGTGTGGTCATGTGTGTGTGTGTGTGTGTGTGTGTGTGTGTGTGTGTGTGTGTGTGTGTGTGTGTGTGTGTGTGTGTGTGTGTGCGTGTGTGTGTCCAAATCCTACCCCTCTATAACAGTGGGACTGAAAGATCACATCCTCCTCTCTCTTATCCCTCTTGCAACACCCCCCAAACACCCCCCACACCACCAGCTTTCGCTCTCTTTCTCTTTCTCTCATCTCCATTACCTCGTTCATCACTGTCTGCTTTGTAATAATTTTCTTTATTCCAAACCTCATTTCCCTCCAGTTGAGATTGATAGCAGCGATGACACCAATCAGTTTATCTCTCCGTTTATCCCTCGTTTTCTCTTAATCGTCAACCCCCCCGCCCCCCCGCCCCCCCCCCCAAGTGCCTCTTTGTGTCTCGGGATGGAGGTGGGGATGTGTTGGTGTGGTGGGGGGGGGTTGATTTGGTACAGTGCTAATTACCCTGTGTCCTGTGCTTGTCGCGTGGTGACAGGCCTGACGCGGGGCTGTAGAGAGACACCGCGAGGGGGAATTACCCAATGACGAGTCAAGGGGACCGTCACGCAATCAGGAGACGTGCTAAAGCGTCAGTCAGCGCCTCGGTGCGTGCTGATATATCACCGACGTATCAGGGGATGTTGTCTGACGCGATGGGCCTGAGGAGTCCAAGTTTACTGTTTGGACGACCAGGAATGTGGCATATTGAACCTTCCCCATGCCGGCTGAGGGAGGGAGTACGGTTTCATAGCGGATCGTGTGTTGATGTTGGCTCTTTAGCTGCTCCCTGCAGACTTCTGAGGGGCAGGGGGTCTACACGGAGGGAACCTGCACAGACAGTCACCGTCTCCGGCATGTTCAGGACTCCACACACACACACACACACACACACACACACACACACACACACACACACATATATATATATATATATGAAACTATTCCCTGAATATGTCAGAAAGAAAAACATTGGCTCCATTTTCCGCGTGATGCATGATGCACTCTTTCCTATACCAAACCTGCAAAAACCGCAGTTTTCCGGGATGCCCGCTAAATATGGCATGCTTTTTTTTTTAGATAATGTGGGACAAGGACAATTTAAGCTCAAGTTTTGTAAAAAAAAATTCTTGTCACTGTAACATCCAGATGTGTCCATGTCCCTGTGTGTCAGCGTGGACTCTTCCTGGTGTGTGCCCACCAGGAAGAGTCCCATGGCGAGGAGCTGCAAGGTGCACTCGGACATATACTGCAGGCCTTTACCAAAACCCCCTTCCGGCCTCCACCCTGCTCCACCGCTGCTGCCGTCACATCAGCCTCCCTCTGCTGAATGCATTACTTCCCTCCCCCGTCTGCTCTCTCCTTTTGTTTCCTCCCAGTCCCAAACCAGAACTGAACGACCCGACTGAAACGATCGCAGCTCTGCATGGATGTGGACGCAATCTAACCCCAACACAGCACCGCCACACGTACCGGAACCAGCAGAAAAGCCTCTCAAGAGTAGC
>NC_079220.1:47033310-47054485 GCF_029633865.1 Lampris incognitus | reverse complement strand
GGACCCTGCTGTATGACTCCCTGAGCCAAACCTTGGTCTAATGTGACACACCTTTATCCAAAATAGTACATTAAATTGAAATGACAGAAGGTGTCATGGTGGCTTAGCAGTCAGCACTGTCGCCTCACAGAAGTGGGCCCTGGGTTGCAGCCCATTTTTGCAGCATTTGCATGGTCTCCTCTTGTGTGCATGGGTTTCTTCCCATAGTTCATAGACGTGGACATGCATGTTACATGATTTGGAGTCTCTAACTTGCCCATAGGTGTGACTATGTGTGTGTGGGCCCTGCGATGGACTGACGAGCTGTGCAGGGTGTCAGCCTGGCTTTTGCCCAATGCATGCTGGGGAGAGTCTGCAGCCTCTGCAGCTCTGAATTGGATTAAGAGGGGTATAGACAATGGCTGACAACAAATTAAAAGATTTACTGGAAAAACGAAGAACACTGAGATGGATTCTGCGGAGAGCCAGATTTACTAAGCTCATTTAGAAAAAGAATGTAGTTTTAAATCAAATTTAGAGTCACCTGTCATGTTCCCGTTTGGGTTTACCTTAAATTCCTTGCAAACAACAGTTAGCAATGTAACGGTGCTGCTTTTCTGGGATCAAAACACGATGGTGTGCAGCAGTGATGGAGAGGGGAGAACAACAGGGTAAGTTTGAATGAGGTCTTGGAGTGAGTTTATTAGGGTTCAAGCCCTTGAACGTTTTTGTGCTGGTTTATTATTTTTCTTCAGAAAGGTTTGCGCAAATTCCCGCGAGATGGTAAATGGTAGAGACATGGGATTTTACACTTTAATTGGAAGTTGTGTGCAAGTGCTGCCCAAGAAATATGACTCCATTCGGCCCAATGGGGGCGCTATAATTAAAGGTCAACTTTGAAAAGCCATAACTCCTATGCCGTAAATCCGATATACACGAAACTCGGCACAGACATCCAGCTATCCTCGCTCTACAAATATGCCACAAGAACCGCTAAAGTACGCCTGACTAGATTTTCCACTATTTTGAATTTTTCGAAAAACATATATTTTTGACATTTCCTAAACTGTAGGTCTGAACGATACCAGATTTTCTGTGGATCATTATTGCACAAAGCGTATAAAAAGTCGTATAAATGTAACCTATTTTTCTGGACTTGCCGTTAGTGATTTTAAGTTCCTGTCTTAAGCTGTCGCCACAGTATATGCCTTGAGCTCTTATTTTGAAGGCTAAAGAGAGAGCAGAAGTGCTGTACGCAGTATGGTGGCGGTGGAGTTTACTGTTGGGGAAGAATCCAAATAAAGTGGTCCTCGTGTGAAAGTGGAGCATCCGTATTTGTTATTTTATAGTTTCATACAGTATAGGCGACATCTACAAACCCTCGGTTACATAAAGCTTGTTGATATCTTATTTAGTTTTCAAGATATTGACCAATGAACTTCAAAACTTTTTTCCGCTTCCGGTGTGGGAAGATGGCGGCGCGAATTCACGTTAGCAGCGGCCTCAGCCAGTGAGTGACGTCCATGCAGCGTCTTTGTCCACGTCTACGTCTGAGTTTTGTCTTCGTTTGATGACTGGGAGAGCTGGCGCTGGGTCGGCTGGGAGAGCGAGGTCTGCCGCGTCCTGTAGGCCCAGGGACCACGGCCCTGCCCGGAGCTTCGTCCGAGGAGGAAGCACTGAGGGCGGTCTGACAGGACACGGGAGCGCGGCAGGCTAAGCTAACTGCTAGCCCATGCAGACCGGCAGTTCCGACAGTCATCCTGGCTGGCGTTCGTTCTCTTGGATGGATGGATGGATGGATGGGTGGATGATGGATGGATGGATAGATAGATAGATAGATAGATAGATAGATAGATAGATAGATAGATAGATAGATAGATAGATAGATGGATAGATGGATGGATGGATGGACGGACGGACGGACGGACGGACGGACGGACGGATGGATGGGTGGGTGGATGATGGATAGATAGATAGATAGATAGATAGATAGATAGATAGACAGACAGACAGACAGACAGATAGATATTCTATTGATTTCAAGGGAAATTATCTATCTATCTATCTATCTATCTATCTATCTATCTATCTATCTATCTATCTATCTATCTATCTATCTATCTATCTATCTATCTATCTACGTATGGACAGTCAACATTGCAGTACAACAGTTCATCAGTTGGAGGAGGGTTGAAGTGGTGGATGACCTGCCCAACAGAAGCGTCGACCAGCTCTCATCATGTTTCAGTGCTTTCTCTTGTTTGAGGGGGGGGGGGCGTGTTTGTTGGTGGACCAGTGTTCGTCCTACCCGGTCAGCCATTTCAACAGCGGCATTTTATGGAGAGTGTCTCCGACCATGGTGAAGACGTCCGTGGTCTTATGTAAGCAGACCCCGTGGCCCAGATGGATGAAATAATCATTTATCAGTGGAGAAAAAGGAATATCTGGGCGGTCTGACAGGACACGGGAGCGCGGCAGGCTAAGCTAACTGCTAGCCCATGCAGACCGGCAGTTCCGACAGTCATCCTGGCTGGCGTTCGTTCTCTTGGACACTGATTTTTTGTGTGTTTAGTTTGGATATGTGTGTTAGTTTGGATATATGTGTTAGTTTGGATATGTGTGTTGGTTTGGATGTGTGTTGGTTTGGATATATGTGTTAGTTTGGATATGTGTATTGGTTTGGATTGTAGCTCCTGTTGCACTGTTGTGGGTTGGGGGAATCAGTAATGATAAAGTGTTCCTGATTCCTGATTCCTGAAAAGGGCGTGGCTCAGCTCATAAATAGGCCAAAGTCAATCATCACAAAACTTGCAGGACATGTCCATATAAGTACCCGAAACACACCCTGTTAGTTTCATTCAAATCGACCAATAGGGGGCGCTACAAATGCAAAAAGGGGCGCGGCATAACACAAATCAGACTTTAAATCATTGTCCAATCATTGCAAATCTGGCAGGATATGTTTCATAACAATGTTGAGCCACGTGTGTAAAACTATTTTGAAATCACTCAAACACGTGCGTGGGCCTGGTGCAAATTTGGCCATAAGTCAATGACAAATTCTCCAAACATCACCAAACTTGGTGGATTTTTTAAATTAAGCTGTTGGAAGCTTTCAGTTTCTAGCAGTCTGGGTTGACGTGAACCCTGGAGTCGCCGCTTTTGACAATATTTTTGTTTAGCTGTACAAGCATCTCATTTAACACAGTACTTGATGTTAATTAGCCCAGTCTCGCCTCATCTCATCTCTAATCATTATAATTATCACCAGACTGGTAATTCCATTCGGAGGGGAAATTTCCACCGCTCACCCCCACCCACTTTCTCATATCCCCAGTGTGGTAATTTACTTGCAAAAGGGTCTGCAACTTTGGATTGTGAAGTAATAACTGATTTAAAAAAAAATTTTTTTATCCAGTCCCTCCTCTGCTTTTGTCCTGACATTGACCTTGCTCTTTTACAAGCAGCCTCAAGTAAGCTAACAGTTTATTGGGCAGTCACAACTGCGTTCATAGTCCTTGGGAGGGACTCAATTTTCACCCTTAAATACGATCCTTTCTTGGAATAAGCCAAGGCTGGGCATGGATGCATGTGTGTGTGTGTGTGTGTGTGTGTGTGTGTGTGTGTGTGTGTGTGTGTGTGTATATACATGGGAGAGCGAGAGTGCGAGAGAGGGTAAGCATGATAAGAGGCAATAAAAGTAGAGAGTGAGTAAGTGAGAGAGAAAAAGAAAGAATTGTTGAACGCGTATGTATGTGTGAGTGAGTGAAAGAGGGAGAATGATAGATGGGAGAGAGAGAGAAAATGTACTGACAGAGAGAGAGAGAAAGAGAAAAAATAGAGAGACAGACAGATAGAGGGAGAGAGCGAGAGAGAGAAAATGTACTGAGAGAATGTACTGAGAGTAAGAGAGAGACAGAGAGAAAATGTACTGAGAGAGAGTGAGAAAGAGAACGAGCGAGAAAGAGAAATGTACTGAGAGAGAGAGCGAGAGAGAAATGTACTGAGAGAGAGAGAGAGAGAGAGAGAGAGAGAGAGAGAGAGAGAGAATGTACTGAGAGAGAGTGAGAGAGAACGAGTGAGAAAGAAATGTACTGAGAGAGAGCGAGAGCGAGAGAGAAATGTACTGAGAGAGAGAGAGAGAGAGAGAGAGCGAGCGAGAGAGAAATGTACTGAGAGAGAGAGAGAGAGAGAGAGAGAGCGAGAGAGAAATGTACTGAGAGAGAGAGAGAGAGAGAGAGAGAGAGAGAGAGAGAGAGAGAGAGAGAGAGAGAGAGAGAGAGAGAGAGAGAATGTACTGAGAGAGAGTGAGAGAGAACGAGTGAGAAAGAAATGTACTGAGAGAGAGCGAGAGCGAGAGAGAAATGTACTGAGAGAGAGCGAGAGAACATAGAGAGACAGACAGACAAAGAAAATGTACTGAGAGAGAGGGGGAGAGAGAGAGAGAGAGAGCAAGAGACAGAGAGAAAAAATGTACTGAGAGAGAGAGAGAGAGAGAGAGAGAGAGAGAGAGAGAGAGAGAGAGAGAGAGAGAGAGAGAGAGAAATGCATTGAGAGAGAGAGAGACACAGAGAGAGAGAAAATGTACTGAGAGAGCGAGAGAGAGAGAGAGAACATACTCAGAGAGAGACAGACAGACAGACAGAGAAAATGTACTGATAGAGAATGGACTGAGAGACAGAGTGAGAGAGACAGACAGACAGAGAGATAAAATGTACTGAGAGAGCGAGAGGGAGCGAGAGAGAGAGGGAGAGAAAATGCACTGCAAGAGAAAGAGATAGAGACAGAGAGCGAAAGCGAGAGAGGCAGTGATGAAATAGCACCCTGCTGATGTGTGTTGTGTGTATTTGCCCCCTTGCATCATGGGTAGACCTGGTGTACTGGCGAGGAAATGGATTTCTATCAGAGCAAGGACGCGGTGTGTAGACAGCATCAGTGAAAAACAACCTCCGTACTGTCAGCAGTCAGCGGGGGGGGGCACGGTGCTATCATATCCCTTGATCCATGTATTTTTGTGCATGTGTTTTCGTGTGCGCCTTAGTCAGATTTCTTTTGTGCGTGTTTTTTTTATACATTTGCGTGTGAGTGTATAAATAACTCGGATAGAAAACACTCGTCACCAGATGCAGTCAAACAAGTTCTGGATCTACATGATCTGGAAGAGGTATCACACAGATGTAAATGGACACGCTGTCCATCATGAGGCCAGGCAGGCCCACGGCTAAGTGGGCCACATAAGCGGTGGGTGTAGTTGGTTGCCTAGATAGGCATGGTGATGACAAGTGGATTCACGAGCCAGAGAAAGAGATGGTGATTTCATAGCCCGGGCTTCTATGTTGTCATTACATACACACTTCTGTCTTCACAAGCTTTTCAACTAGGGATTTTTTTAAATGTGCTTATTTCAAGTGTAAAGCACTTTGAGCTGCATTTCATGTATGAACGGTGCTCTGTTATTATTATTGTTGCTGTCAGTGAGTGTGCTTTTTTTTGCATTTAATGCTGCAGACTCAGAGGATGCTTGGAAGATAAATGAGGAGCTCTGCCAACCTGGGAGGAGCAGGCCTTCAATGCTCAGCACCTCAGCATGGCATCCCTGGTCAGTTATTGATAAATGCCTCATCTTAATCGTAAATTTGCCTTTTTCAACACTTGTCAGAAGTATGCATATGTGCTAATAATGTCACCTCTCAAAACAGTTCTATGTTGTCATTACATACACTCTTCTGTGCTGGACATCGGAAATCTACTCATATATTTTCGTAACGTGTGTGTGTTAGTTAGTGTAGATAGCGGAACTGAAAACTAAAGCACTTATGATCCTAATTCTTTTTGGAGGTGGTAGGTATTGTCTCAGAGAGTAAGAGAAAAATCCCAGAAAATTAAAATTATGCATAATTATGCATAAATATGCAAAACATAAATTTGTCTAAAAATGGCTAAAAATCACTTTTCTCGGCATTTCAGATGATTCTGAGCATCTTTGATTTTTTTCATCTATATACATTTTTTTTCTGGGACTTAGAAATGTTTTGGCATTATGCAAAATATATGCATTTTTGCAAAAATGCATTTATGATCCTCATTTTTTTTGGAGGTGGTAGGTATTGTTCCAGAGAGGACCAGAAAAATAGCAGAAAATTAAAATATAATTATAATAATTATGCATAATTATGCAAAATATGCATTTTCTAAAAATGGCTAAAAACCACTTTTCTCGGCATTTCAGATGATTCTGAGCATTTGCGGGGAGGGAGTTGGAGTGGGGGGGGGGTTTAGGGGCAGGGGGAAGGCGGTTAGCTGGCAGGATGAAGAGGAGGGATATTTAGACGGGTGGATAACCAAACCGCTACATTGTAGCGGGGTTCTTCTAGTTTCTAAATGAAGATGGAGTCTGAATTGTGCACAGTGCATTGCTGTCTGATGGTTTAGTTATCCATCCATCCATTCATTATCCAAGTTGCTTATCCCAGTCGGGGTCACGGGATGCTGGAGCCTATCCCAGCAGTCATTGGGCAGCAGGCGGGGAGACACCCTGGACAGGCCACCAGGCCATCACAGGGCCCACACATTCACACCTAGGGACAATTTAGTACGGCCAGTTCACCTGACCTACATGTCTTTGGACTGTGGGAGGAAACCGGAGCACCTGGAGGAAACCCATGCAGACACGTGAAGTACATGCAAACTTCACACAGAGGATGACCTGGGATGACCCCCAAGGTTGGATAACCCCGGGGTTCGAACCCCAGACCTTCTTGCTGTGAGGCGACTGTGCTAACCACTGCGCCACCGTGCCACCATGGTTTAGTCCTCCCTGGCCTGACAACTAGAAGGAAAAGGGCAGACAGGATCACTCAACACCAAGCATTTGTGGAGAGACTACAGTAAGAGCAGCAAGAATGGACAGGAAGACAAAGTGGCTTATCAGCTCCATCATGAAGAGACCAGTGCACGTACTACAGAAGGGGGGGTTGTCTCTCACCATGCAGGGCCTATGAGGTTTCAATCAAATTATTGCAATAACCTGATGATTTACAGTAATCGCAGCGTGGTGTGCATGTAAATGCATTGCTTTACCAGCCCGTGATAGATTAACCCACATTAACCTCCCACAAAGCAACAAGTCTGCTTTTGTTTTGCCTATTGCCTCTGTTTCTTCTTTCCTTTGCTTGCATCCTCAATAAAATTGTGGACATCAAATTATCATGGCTATTTTCCTCATGGAGTCGCTGACCAAACCCTCATTTACAGAACACCTCTTTTCCATCATCGAGGTGAGGACCACCTTGCTATCCGTTAATGAGTCTTCCATTGCAGACAGATGTTGACCATTTCCTAAAATCTCTGTTAAATCTTTACTGCTGCATGTTGGCCAGTCCTCTCCAGAGATTTGTAACATCGAGGAGTCTGGTTAAACACAGGTAAATAAATACACAAATATCTTGCTAAATAACAAATATGATAACAAGGTATGGCACCGGCTCAACAAATGTGCACCGATACGTCAGCTCATTGCAATTTATCATGCAAAATATCCCGACAACAATTATTACCTGCAGATTTACCCACACACCCAGTGTGCAAGTGGTTGTAACAGGGGTTATGTCCTTAAGGGGAGTAATGCATTACAAGTTACCTTACATGACATACAACACAGTGACATCACAGACATGTTGAATGAACACGTGGAGGAGAAATGATGTCAGATGATTTGTTAAGACGACTATATCACGATGGCTGCCCTGCACAAAACAGCTTAGGCATCCGTTCTTTTCCCTTTACACCACCATAAATCATTTTTTGGCGAACCGAAAGAGTCAGTCCCCGTCTCCCTTCACAAACTTCAGATGCATATTTTCCCTGACAAGTCGGCCCGTAGTCCTGTCCTGACATGTCCTGCTGCAGACCGCAGGCAGACGCTGTTTAAAACCCATCTTTAGGGTCCCTAATCCTCAACTCTCACCAAACTCCTCTCGAGGATTAATATCAGTGATAAAGCTCCCCTTCATCAAATTGTGCCAGCAACAGGATGATGACGGATTACACCGTCACACCTTCCAACCTCTCAATGAATAAACGATAAGATATCTCCATCATCGCTCACAGAGAGAGGTAGATGGGAGAGAGGGGCGATCTATTTGCTTCTGCTTTACGATGCTATATCAATATGCCGAAAGGAGACCATAAATTTGGATTCGAAAAATGTGATTCATGTGAGTCAGAGAAAGACAGACATCGAGAGAGAGAGAGAGAGAGAGAGAGAGAGAGAGAGAGAGAGAGAGAGAGAGAGAGAGAGAGAGAGAGCGCTTAGCATTACACATTCTTGTGTGTGTTTCCCCTTAGCAAAGCCTTGAATGGATTTATCCCTTGCCATTCCTCATCTGTGGTCTTTCTTTCATCCTTTAGTGCAGAGATATACATCAGACAGACGTGTAATATACGGCGCTGTCCTGGTGTCCACGTGCCTTGTAACAATTACCAGTATGCACAGAATAAAGATGTTCTGTCGGCTTTGACAGAATTTATTACCGAGGCAAAGAAACCACCACATGGATGATGCAATGTCTGGCTTCCTCCTCTGCGCTCAAGCATTATGTGTATATCTGCAAGTATGTGTTCTGTGCAACTTGACAACGAAACCATTTATCTCTCGTTAATTGCCTTCAGCGTGCTTTCTGCATGACTGTTGGTTAATTATCAGAATTGGACTCAGGATCAGGTTCATTGACCATGTACCTTTGCACACACATGGAATTTGACTTCGGTTTCGTGGCTCTCTCAGTGTACTTAACATAGAATAACAACACGGCAACACAACAATCTTCAGATATGTACACAAGGATTGACTACACACAGATAATATATGCCGAGAATATATCAGAGATGCTGAAATGGATGTTAGCAGGTTACTTATATGCATGCCTGAGGTAGATGGACATGACAGTGTACCAGTATATGTACAGTATACACAACATGGGTGGATTTATTTGACAATGTGGCGCGTTCATTTGAATGAACGGTGTCAAAATTAAAGGCAACAAACTACCGGCTCGAGATTAATGGCCTGACGTCGCTGTAAATTGAAAATTTCCCGCACTGTGTTGTCTCTTGGTGGATAAAGGCATAAAATCAACATGTGCTCGTGCCTCAGACTCGATCAGCTCTATTGCACCACCAGTGATGCGTACATGCCCGGGAGTGGCTGCAAATCATGTCAGGTTTAACCCCTGATATACAGCCGAGCAAACATCACTGACATCAAGAGGTAACCGCAACTTTCTTTCTCGTTCATATTTTGCAGTGGGTGAAAGCCGTCGCTGTGTCCATATCCAGAGCCGGGTTGTACGGTACGTCGCACATGCTGTGGAAGTATTTCTCACTCAGAGCTCAGACTCTCGCCCGGACCCTTAGCAACTGTCTGCTAAAAGCTGCCTGAGCTGCTTGGAATGTGGCCCTTACTCACGGTAACTAAGCCTTGGCTGAGAAGCAAGATGGAAGGAGGTTGGGGTCAGAGGTCAGGGTGGGGGGGGTACTTGTTTACCTTGGGGAATCCACTTTAATCTGTCCAGGTATCTCAGTGTTTCTACGGATCCGTTTACTGTCTCCAGCTCCAGCGGCTTTTCCCTCAACACCTCTCATCACGTGCTTCCACCAGTGTCGGGGAGTTCATTTTTGGAAGTATAGATTTACAAACTCCCATTTCCTTCACACCGGGCATAGCGTAGCTACAGCAAAGCTACCCAAGGGAGGGAAACGGTCTGCGCAGCGGACGTTGCTCGCAGGATGTTGTTCGAACTATTTTGTGAAATGGTAATATCAACTTCTGTAATGGAGCGCAAAATGTCATCATAACAAAATATAACACAAAGTTCAGCCACGTGACTGCAAACAACGCAGCTCGGCTGAGGTTATTATCTGTGACTCGTCACACTGTCTTCATGTTTTTACTGTGTGTCGGGTCCCCCTTGATAAAGAGAATCATAACGGGGTTCCCTGGGTTAAAAAAATGGAAAATACGTGATGAACAATACGTAAATGAGAACTAAATTGCGCAGTGTGTTTGTGTGTAAGTGTGTTTGTATGTCAGTACATTTTGACATTGCACACATTTGAATTGTTTATGTGTGCAATCATTCTCAGGGCATAAGGGACACATGAAGGATTAGGTCTCACTTTTAACCTCTCTCACTTTCTGTCTGTCTGTCTGTCTGTCTCTGCTTGCCTGTTTTGTCTGCAAGTATGATTGTGTGTGTGTGTGTGTGTGTGTGTGTGTGTGTGTGTGTGTGTGTGTGTGTGTGTGTGTGTGTGTGTGTGTGTGTGTGTGTGTGTGTGTGTGTGTGTGTGTGAGTGGTTGACATGTGACATGACAGATGACATTTAGTGAAACTCCTCCACAACACTGGCTTTGACTATTTACAGAACTGAAGATTAGTGAAGTGGTTTTTCACATAGGCCCACGGGCCCCCGAGGATGCCCGAATTGAACACAACCTTTTTACCCAGGCATCTTCAAAGGAAGAAAACTTGGCTCGTGGCTTTATTTGTCTCTTAAAATACAATGTAATATGTTCTGGACTCACAGCATAACCCCCTGGAGAAGACGAATGCCAAGTTTCTTTAGGTCCAAGCGGGGTTCATGTACGAGATGATGAGGAACAGCAGCAGCGCATAAAGGAGGGGGTTGTGACTTTTATAGAGAGCGTCTCCCCCTCTGTCTGTCTGTCTGTGGTTTGACAGCTCTCTCTCTCTCTGGTCCCCTTGAGAAATAAAGTTTGGCTCATCCCCTCCAAATGCACTCTGGGATTTCCGTGCCCCCCCCCCCAATCCTTTAAAGCCGAGGCCTGTCATGACCTGGACTCTACTTGCGTTATCGTTGTCAATTTTCCAATTAGACAAGGTTTTCACAAGTGTCATCTCAAAGCATTCCTCAGCTGAAAACCACAGTCATCCTGGAATTGGATTCTGGGTTTTTGGCATGACTGTTGACTGTCATTTAGATAAGGGTAGACATGGGGCTAGATACAAAAAGAAGGGTCTATCTCAGTATCATGAAATAGCAACTGTGGTGAGATGTTATCTTAATTGTTTTTCTTTTTTTCCCTCGGCAGTTATTATGCAGCCTTCCCCCATGTTTTTGTCTCACATAAGTCTTTATTGTCTGCATATCAAGCAACGTGAGCAAAAGACATGATAGGGATATCCCTGTGAAAACATCCTCCATGTGAAAGGTGGGATTCTTAACCCAACTGGACAGTTTAGGAGTCTGTGATGGTAAAATGTCCTGGTTTTAGACAGCGGTGGCCAAGATGTTCAGTAAATTTGTCCTTGAATAAACCAGTCCCTAGACCAGTCTCACATTCTAAGGAGACCAACGACCTTTGACCTGAAGTTATGCGGCCTCAAGCCTCAAACTGGTCAGGCTGCTGCCTGAACAAGCGGAAGAGAAATGTTGGGGGTGCAATGCTGATTTAAGATTATTACATGGCGATAACCTTCCCTGGTCCACAGCCAACAACTGACCATTACAAGCAGAACTGGCGGAAGGTGCTGTCTCACCGAGGCGTATTTATTGCTGTGAAGTTCAAAGTTTGGCTCCAGCCTTCACTTGCAAATCACCTCTCCAAAACGCTGACCTTCATTTCATTCAAATAAAAAATTAAGAAACAATATATTTTAAAAAATATGTTAGACTTAAACACTGGGATAGGTACAGGCATTTTTTAGCTCCTTTTACCTTCAGCCTCATCATCATCATCATCATCATCATCACAGAAAGTTGACTCAGCTCATTTGGACACAGCGTTTATTGAGAGAAACAGTTCATTACTTATCGAAGTGACTTCTTCAGTCTCAACTTTATTAAACATTTCTCTCAATAAACGTTGTGTCCAGATGAACTGATTCAACTTTTTGTGATTTCCTTACCTGGATTACTGAGCATGCATCAAGACATCATCATCGTCGTCATCATCGTCATCAACGGTGTATTTGCTGTCACTATTATTACCCAATCACGTCCCATCACAGATGCCTTGTGTAAAGCTAGGGCTAGGCTATAGTTCAACATTACTTTTACTGTATTTATTTGGCATTGTATCAGGTTGAAATTCAGATTTTGTCATTTTGTGACACACATTTGTTTCAGCTAAATTAATGATAATGACAATCTATTACCTATTTTTTCTCCAAGTGAGATCTGAAGTATGTGAGGGAGTATAATTTGATTTTTTTTAATTTGATATCATGCTTAACTTACCAAACAGTAATAAACTTCAGTTAGATTGTTAAATATGGCATTTTTGCATATGCAAGTGGATTTTGTGATGTATTTTGATATCGTGCAAAATTCCATATGACTATCATGAGAATGATATTTTCCACATCCCACCTCGGCTACAGCCTGCACTGTGGGCATGTCTGTATGTATTCTAACCATGCTGGCACATAGCCTGCACCCCCAACCACAAACCTGTGCACTAATAGCTTACCAGGTGAACTTGTGGTGTCCTCCAGAGCCAGCCTCTGACCTACCAATACACCATACTTCACAGCTTTCAAAAACCTGCAATTTAGTCAATTTAGTGGAAAGTTCGCCTAATAATGGACATTTCAGACATAATAACACCCTTTAGTGACTACGGACCTTTCTTTTGGGTTTCCTAAAGTAGTAGTAGCAGCTTGTCTTGCTTTTGGACTTTTCGATTTTGGGGGGTAGGTCCAGCCCCCCCCCCGCCCCACCTCACCTTGGCTACACCCACGCCAAGATGCGAGTCCGAATAAACCGTATGCGAAGTGCGGAGGCATCATCCTTTCGTTTGGAGACACCGTCCTATGGGAGGGAGGAGGAGGAGAACGGAGGAGGGAGGGAGAACGAGAGGGAGAAATTGAATGAGAGGGACGGAGGGAAGTTGCGAGAGGCGCCTCCAAGGAAAAAAAAACAAAAAACTTTCCCCAACTATCAGCGAGTGGACGTACAGACCGCGCCGGCGGCGCATTGACTTCTTCTTCTTCTTCTTCTTCTTCTCTTCCCCGCATGGCTGCTTAGCCCCGTCCAACTTCTCATTACACTGGTAAAAGTCTGTGTGGCGCGGAGGCAAAGCTCCGCTTTTGAAAAGATGGACCACTTAATAAGGACGAGGCCGTGCTGGAGAATACCGCTATTTCTCCTGATCCTCCTGCAAGTGACAAGGACACAAGCTGGTAACGTATCTGACGGAGAGGGGTCGGTCTCGGTCAGTCCCGTGTCCCCTCAGCCCCTGTGGGTTAGCTAGCGAACAGGTTAGCTGTCGGTTAAGGCTAGGGTTAAACCAGGTTAAGCTAGGTTAGGTGAAGCACGGGGTTGAAGGGACGAGCAGACACGCTCGCGACGGAGCACCTGTTGAGAGGTAATAAAGAGTTTTATAGGCTACGGAGGAGGGCATAAATCACGCGCAGGTCTGCGTTAAAAAAAAACCCCAAAAAATGACGACAAAAGTTCAGTCGGTGGTGCAATTTGTATATGACGCCACTTTTGAGCTCCATATATCCCATTTTCCGTGTATTTTGCAGATAGCTCCAGTCAACATTAAGTTATGAATGTAAATATATAAAGTCCAGTGAGTCAAATAAATTCTTTATGAGACAGTACAAGCCTGTTTCATGCCATAAGCAGTCATCAGCTGTCTATATATATATATATATATATATATATATATATATATATATATATATATATATATATATATATATTCTAGTTTCCAGGTTCTGGTTAGTAAGTTGCTTGATATTTCCCTTTAAATCTGTTTTGAATAGGTGGAAGCAGGCTCGCAAAACTTGCAGACTGGAGAGGCGGACTCGGAGCTGTGCGTAAATGACTCGTAAAATAGGCAGTATTTTGTCATGCACAGGGAGATGATTACTGCACACCGTGCACATTTCGATTGCTTAATCCTCTCTAACGCTGTCAGTTTGCACAACGATTAAAAAAAAAGAAAAGAAAAAAGAAGCCGTCTTCAAGCTGAGTTTTGATGACCCCTCCGTGCGTCAGGTGTGCCATACATACACGCCATATACACTCCGCGGTACACAGAAGGGACACGGGCCGGAGGAACCGTGTGATGTCATGTTTGAGTTTGTTCGTGACCAGTGTCGGTTTGCTGTGAAAAGGTTTAACGTTAGCCTGAGAAAGAGATGAATGGCTGAGCACTGACCGAGCTGAGTAGATTAAAATTCCTGTCATGGATCCGTTTAATGTGGCCACCGCTCACATACATGCTGTAACAGTACAGCTGTGTAAGTTATGGTCGTGCCAGTGCACAGATCTGTATGTTTATTTTGTCACTGGCGACTTTACTCAAGCGTTGTTACCACAGGTAATGTTTTAGACAGATGAAAAAGAGACAAGGGTCAAATGCTTAATGTTCATTTAAGTAGGTAGGTGAGGAGACTATTAGGATGTGTGAATCTGAGTTACCAACCTGCAGAACAGGCACCAAACAGTTGTGGCTGTCTGTCCTTCTGTGTGAGTTGCTGTCCACGTTATAACATTTGCTGTGATTTTTGGGCTTGTTCAGCAAGTACTGCAGCCATTTTCAGACTTCCCAGGTCCCTAAGATAGCCATTTATCATAACCTTGTTATATTCGTGTCACATTTGGTCCATTGCTATTAGCAGCCAACACTGGACCTTTTACCTTCTTTTCTTTCTTTCTTTTTTTTTTTACATTTACCTTGTTAATCTTCCAAGAGCAAAGCTTCCCTTTGGGCAGCCAGCTAGTGCAGCGCCCCTAAAATTTGGGAATTGTTTGGGAACTGTACCTGAGCCCTTCAGATGCAGAACAACCTAACTAACCTTGAGACCATTCTTCCACTCACACCAAATGCCTTGGCTTTTAGGCCTGCGGTCAGAGCAACAGGCCCATGTGCCCTTTGGCCATGTCTTAGTATCTTTTAGTTGCTGCAGACTAGTTCCTTGCAGGTGCTGCATTTACAGATTGGCTGGTTGAGGGACATGCCTCAACAGCAAACCCTCGGGCCACCACAAGTACTTATAGATGTCACATTTGCACTGGTGACTTTTCCAGACGTACTTCTTAATGACTGATGGGATTATTTGCCAGGAACCCTTGGGCTGAAATAAGGCAAAGTCAGAACAAACTTGGGTTTGTACTGACTTTAAAGTTAGTGCTCTCTAATGAGGGGTGGTGCAGTGAGAGACTTAGATGGTCTTAGAGTGTGGCTGCTCCACATGGTGCTGGTGATATGGCAGTACTTGATCTGCAGGGTTGTTTGATAGGGTGTGTGTGTGTGTGTGTGTGTGTGTGTGTGTGTGTGTGTGTGTGTGTGTGTGTGTGCGTGTACGTGCGTGGGTGCGTGCATGCGTGTGCGTTGCTGAATAAGAATGTTTTCCTATGTGCCTTCTGTGAGACTTAGGAGAGATGAGAGAATGCTTTATAGTCACATTTGATGACAGGAAGTGAGATATTCTTGCACACGTCCACAGTTTGTGAATCCTCTGTTCCTTGGCCTCCCCCAGATTTTCTTTCTTTTATTTGTTTATTTTTGTCTTGTGTCCTTAAAAAGCTGCAGAGGGAGTGGGTTCTTTCATCTCATGTGATGCATCTCTTCATTTACATCCTTTCCGCCTCTTCCCTCCATCATGCCCCACCTTCTCCCTGACTGCTTGTGTGACAGCGGCGAATTCACACACGCAGCCCCCCTCTCCCCATGTTCTGTTTGATCCAGTCGTCTTGCTGATCTTGCACCAGACTCCCACAGGAGGACGGCGATCCTTGTTCCCCTTTGATCCAGCAGCAAATTAGAGGCAAACGAAAACAAACGAACGCGGGGTGAATTTAGCAACACGTAGACGCTCAGAAGAGGAAGCTGATGCCTGTAAGTGCTCCAGCAGCTGCCGCCACTGTTGTGGCTGCTACTATAGGGGTTTGTGTTTCTCTAATAGAAATATTAAACATCAGGCGTGACACGAGTTTTCATCGCCACCCGCAGCTGACATGTGTTCCTAGCTACAGATGCTGCCGTTGTATCATCTGGCTGTGTCTCAAACCTTTGTGGAGACAAAGTGTGTGGAAATTCCCAAGCATCTAATATGCAGAAATTAGACTTAACTCCCCTAGTGGCCCCTGTCTGCAATCTATAATGTGCGATAAACATCTGGCTTCCAGAAGTCCCTCCCCTCCCAGGCTGCAAGTACGCTTGTTTCTGAACATTGACTACTTCAGGCAGCTTTGTGAGATGGAGACACTCGTTGTTGGATTGCGATGTTCCAGCATCATGGGGGCTAACCACTTCTTGGCGCTCCCTTACCTCACACCTCATCTGAATCTTTATCCCGGGTTATTAGCCACAGAGAAGTCTTATTATAGTCAGACATCATGTAGGTCCCTCAGCTGAGTGCCCTGTACTGTCGCTGACGCAATATAGCGGTCCCAGTGGCACGGCTCCTTCTTTCTCAATCATTGAGTCAAATAGGCTGCCCTGTATAAACCAAAAAGGCAACTATCAGTGAGACATAGCTGTACAAGAAAATGTAGATAACAACTCTGTGCATATGCAGCCGTATCTAGCATCGTTACTTGCATTTTCTAATACAGTGCAACCTGTTGGTAAACTAGGAAGTATTTTTTCATGCTCACGGAAGAACAGAAGACTGCTCAGTATTATGGCTACACACACACACACACACACACACACACACACACACACACACACACACACACACACACACATATATATATATATATATATATATATATACATATAGTATATAGAGAGAGAGACAGAGGGAGAGAGAGAGTGAGAGAGAGAGTGAGAGGGGGATGTTGAACATCCTGATTGTTTCCCTTTCACACAAAGGCTGCTCTGAAGCAGCCGGCTGCAGAAAGCCGTGATCCGGACTGAAAGGAACATGGATAGGGGCCTCAGCCTAAACATCTCCCCCAGAAGCATGGCTGAAGGGGAGGTTTAAAAGAGCGTGTTCGTGTGACATACGATATGCTCGGTGTGTACAGCATAGTATTATGAATTTGGTGCTTCTCATGCTGCACGCAGTTAATTTTTGCCTCAGTGTTATGATGTCTTGGAGATTGAGCAATGTGTCGGGGTTGACCTAAAAAGAAATATTGTATAACGGGTTCTCCCCTAGTGGTGTTTTCATGTTTTTGTGAAGAACTTTTTTTTTTAATTTTTCCTTTGCGTGCTTGTGTGTGTGTGTGTGTGTGTGTGTGTGTGTGTGTGTGTGTGTGTGTGTGTGTGTGTGTGTGTGTGCTAGTATGCAAAATGCCTGGACGAGGAGAGGGGCCTTGAGGGGCAGGTGTTTTCTCTGTGGGCCAAGCAGCTTTTGGCTTGTCGGCCTGTCAAGCTGTGAGCAAACATGAGCAGAGCAAACTGTCGAGTTGGAAAACATGTAGGGGTCGATGTGAAATGGGGGGGAAAAGCTTCTGTCCAAATTTCTTCGACAGGATCCAATGCCTACACCCTAATTCCAAATATCCACACGCACTTTTGCAACAGCACTCAGCCACTGACCCATATTCAGCACTCGCAGTACGTCCATGAGCCGCGAGCTGTGGGCGACCGACCCGATTGTAAGTAAGTGTGCTGAGGGGACGTATTGGGTTTGTAAATCTCAATGTCACCAGAAAGGCAAAAAAAAAAAAATAGACTGCATATTCAGACGAGTGAGGCTCATATTGCATGCTCTTTGTCAGACAAAGGAAACGCGAGTGACGCTGCGGGCAGTTTCAAGTGGTCGCCCACACAACCACACGGATTTGACTGGCTCCTTTACTCTCGCTTGATAACTGAAAGCAGGCCCAGCCCCAAAGCGCTATCAGCTCGATAAATATCACCGACTCTCTCAAAATGCGTTCCCCGCAAATTCCTCTGGCTCCATGTAAAGGTTCACGGGCTTCACGGGAGACATTTCTGATACGCTTCCCCACTTATTTTCTTAACCTCTCTTTATGAGTGAGAGAGTGTTTGACAGACTGCTGATAGACAGAGAATACAGGGATTCGGGGGGGGGGGGGACAAAGACGGAGAGGTCAAAAATGCCATTCTCTCGTTTTTCACAGGCTAACCATGCAAGCCGACATGCGCAGCCAACATCTGTACATAGTGTGTATGTTCAGTGTCACTGTATTGTTTGTTTTTTTCCTCAAAGTTGTGTTTGTGTGTGTGTCTGTGTGTGTGTCTGTGTGTGTGTGTGTTCCCCTCCAGCTCTCCTCACCTCATTGCGTTTCCTGTCTATACACACCATTGACCCAAACCAAGGGTCGCACCCATGGCTAATTAGATTAAGGCTATTCTTGTGGGGCCTCACGGAGACCGTGTCTGGGTTTATTAGCCACTTCCACTCAATCTGTCCTCAGTTTCTCATTTCTAATTACTCTTTGGCATTCGCTTGTCATCACCGAAACGGGGGATGAATTAGGAAATGCTTTCTGGACAGTGGTTTTAATATAGAGCGATGCTTAAAGAAAAACAGAAATCTGTAAAGAATTAGATACTGTGTTGGCCCGAAGTACACATGTGAAGTGATGGGAATATCATTTCCTGTTTAGCAAGACGCAGGGTTGTGTATGGGTAAACATCAAACTGTAATCCAAGCTATAAAAAAGTTCTCAGCTCATCTTGGAGTGTGGTCTAAAATACTATGGGAACAGCTCTCCGTCCAGTTGAATTTGGCCCCATTGCTCATCAGAAATTCCCGTATTCCCAGGCGGGGTCGTTTTTTGACACAGTTTATTGTGTGTGTGGGTGTGCGTGCATGCGTGCGTGCGTGTGTGTGTGTGTGTGATTGTGTGGTGTCTTCAGGCAAAACTGGGAGTGTAGGTGGTGTGAGTCAGAGGGAATTCTTTCTGAGCCATTTGCTGGGGAAGCACAGAGAACACATTATTTCCATGTATGAGTGATGTGGTGCTCAGTCCAATGGTGACTGTAAGACATGGAGAGTGTCATACAGCTGTAGACTAATTGGTGACCTTTCCATTCGACAGAGCACATTGTATGAGGGGCGTTGTATGAGGGGCTGCTGAGGCCTTTACTGTCAAGGAAACTGTGGACAACATATCTGCAGGGTGGACATGATTGGCCTACAGAGAAAGCTTTAAAATGGGGAAAAATTTGGCAAAGAAATGTTATGTGTGTGTGTGTGCATTCATGATCCATCCATCCATTATCCAAGCTGCTTATCTGAATTCGGGTCGCGGGATGCTGGAGCCTATCCCAGCAGTCACTGGGCGGCAGGCGGGGAGACACCCTGGGCAGGCTGCTAGTCCATCACAGGGCCGACACACACACACACACACACCTAGGGACAATTTCAGTAAGGCAGATTCACTTGACCTACATTTCTTTGGACTGTCGGAGGAAACCCACGCAGACACGGGGAGAACATGCACACTCCACACAGAGGACGACCTGGGAGGACCTCCAAGGTTGGACAACCCCGGGGTTCGAACCCAGGACCTTCTTGCTGTGGGGTGACCATGCTAACCACTGCGCCACCATGCCGCCTCTTAGTATGATGCACACATTAATTTTTTAGATGTGTTCACAACAAATGCTCCACCAGGGGAATAACAGGGAATATTTAAGTTTCTCCCAATTTCACGCTGCACCAAAGCCCAAAAATACCACCAAAAATAGTTCTGCTGAATACGAAATCAAAGCTGAAGAAGCAGGTACTGGTGTTGCAATGTTTTAAGTCACACCTTGCACATCAGTCCAAATAAATTCTTGCAGCTATTTCAAACAAGATCAGATCTGTTGAGCCACAACACCATCATGAAGATCACCATCATCTAAGGCTGAGGTGAAATGTGCAGTAGTATCTGTTTGCTTTCAGGTATATGTTTCATACGCTCCCTAATAGTCAAATGGCCTATGCTAGAAGCACAAGGTCCAAAACAATGTTGGACTCGCCACTAATCTCACGTTCTATAACTACTTTTAACCAAGAAGTGGTACTCCTACATTCTCAGTACTGCAAACTGCTCAGGACAGGTGCAACAGCCAAAATTGTAAATTAGGCAGACAAGTGAGGACATAAACACGTTTTAATGAGATGCAGGTTGTGCTTGCTCAGGCAACCAGTGCTGCAGATCAGGTACCTGACAGAGATGAGAGAAATTGGCAGAGCATCAGGTAAGAGAGACTGATCTGTGGCAGTGAACAGATAGCTCGCTTTTATTGATCTCTGGATGCATTTTGACCTCATATGGCAACCCGCCACCTGCCTGCAGCTTTTTTAAGACGCCAAGGCTGAAGTTGGGTGGGGTATTGGAATAGTGAAGGACTTTTCTTACAACCGTGTGGAGACCTGCATTGGAGTTGACTGTGGGGCTAGCGAACAGCTAGTGCCAAGATACTTAGTAACTCCCCAGGCATTGATTTGATGCCACTGATGCAACTGTCAGTGTTACAGCCTTTACACCCAGACTTTTACCCCCTTCCTGTGGGTTAGATTGTCAGTCTTACCCCTGAACAATTTGAGTCAATCATTGTTTGCAGTGATGTGAAATTTCATTCAAAAGGCAGTTTTTCTCTCACTGCAGGATTTTTATCACTTTAAGTGTTCTCACTGTGGCACCTTCATCATTGCGCCTTCTCCCCTTATCCTACAGAAATCTCAAAGGGGTGATCAGTCACCAGCCTCCTATCAGCCCATAGCTACGACAAGCAGGGAGTGGGGTAACACTTTTTAGATGTGAAGCAGCTCACTCAGTTATGGTCTATCTCTGAGGGAGGGGAGATGGTGCGAAGAACCAAAAAAATTGATAGCCAGGCTCAACAGCTAAAATGTCTTCAGCAAGGTCTGACAAAGATTGCAAAAAAGATTCAAGAATTCCAGGCCTAATGTAAAAATCAACACCTCAGTGTTCAGTCCCTTGCAAGTCACCCTTAGATGGATCATACCAATCATTGCTAGTTCTAATGCTAGTGCTAGCACCGGAGGTGTGAAAAGTTGACGTTGAGTGCTGGGATAGTAGGAGATCCTCGGTATTTGTTGCTATGCAGTGACTTAAGTTTCACAACAAAAGAAATATTTCTTCTGCTTTCTCTTTATTTCAGTTGTGATAATATGCATATAAAATGTCATAAATTTGGGTTTATCTGTTAACAGCACAAATTTTGAATCATTTTTGTTTTGTTTTGTTTTTTCCTTTGCTTTGAAGATGTAGATCTGGCATT